>NC_084993.1:8563497-8680997 GCF_963691925.1 Scomber scombrus | reverse complement strand
CGTCTCTGTTTCTCCTGCTCTTCCTCTCTCTGTCTCCATCCTCATCACCCTCCCGACTCCCTTTCCAGCCGCCTCCGACATCCTCCTCATCTTTCTCCCCTCTTGTCCCTCATCTCTTTTTTCTCGGCCACTTCCTAATTGGCTGTGTAAGCCACAGTGGCTCACTGTGTCACGCCACGCTTGAGTGAGCTAGTGTTGTGTGTTTGTGTTTGAGTTCCACCTCTGCTTGCAGGCTGTTGGTCGCACTTGACTAATGACACTGGAGCTGTTGTTTTGGCCATCAGGCCCTCCCATTTATTCACAACCCAATAGCCGGCTCCCTCCCTCCATTATTGTACCTATCCATCACTCCCTCCTCCCTTTCTGGCCTGCTACACATCTCATCTCTCTTCCCCCATCAGTCCCTCCCTGTTGTAATGCTCTCTCTCCTCTTTTATTTGACATGTGTCAACTTTGTTTTGTTTATAAATCAGCAGGATAGAGCTGGCTATGTATAAGTAAACATTAACATTAAAGCTGCCATGCTTTGGCAAAGGGGTGGGCAACATTTTCTTAAGATTATATCATGGTACTGATATATTTCTTAATATTCATGAAGAAATACTGGAAAACACAATTACGTCAGAATAGACTCGTATTCTGCAGAAGATAAAGTAGCTGTTATGTTGGCATTTTCTGTCTGGGGGTGCTGATTAACCCCCCCAAAGCAAAGCTGGCAGCAGTTTTACTTTCATTATGAGGCCAGATTTCTTGTCACTGTGGAGTACATGAGTAAACAGAGATTATAAATATATAATTCAATATGATATGTGAGTGTTGTAAATATCATAATAAAATCATCATAAACAATATATGTCACACCCTTTTTTGGTGCAACCCCTTTGGTTCACAGAAATTTCATATTTAAATGATGTTGTTGTGACCAGCCAACAGAAATAAGACATTTACTGTAACCCAGTAAAGAAATATTTTTTTATAAATATATGTATTTCTATCTATAATTATCAAACTATATCTTCTCGGACAACCTCCAGCCTTTTTCTCACTAAGAGCCACTCAAACAATTATACACCATTTATCTTGTAGTCGCCAACTTTCACCACAGTCTGCTATCAATTACTTTTTTGACCAATTACACGGAAAACGTTTGTGGTTAAAGTGCAAAACCTAACCAGAAAGTATAATGTTAATGATCGCATTTGTGGACCTGTTTTGTTGTGTGGTGCTGGATTTTTCTTACTTATGGCCAACGCTCATGTCTTTGCAGAGCGGTTTCTAAGGAGACAGTTCAAACGTCTCAGAATGTGTCAAAATTACAGAGCTATAGAGTTTCCATTTAGCTCTTTCTATGGGTGAATATACCAGAAGAAATCCATTAGAGAGGAGGAGGAGGAAAGCAGCCAGACACCAGCTTCAACTGACCAGAATCCAATGCAGTAACAAGATATGTAGTATTATCTGTACAAAAAGTGTTATATTTACATTCTGTATTTAATTATCCTATCAAAATCTTTGGTTTTGCTGTCATGAACACCTAAGTAGAAAGGTTGAGGGGAAATAGGTAATATGTCATTTTTGCTGTGCCATAGAGCACTTAAGTGTTTCTTGTTGCAGGAGGAACAACAGTAAACACACACACACACACACACACACACACACACACACACACACACACACAGTATTATGTCATTTTTAGAGTCAGACATCCGTGGCCACTGCAGGTCAATTGAGGTTGACAAGCAAACCACACCCAGTTAGATGTTAGCTCACTAGCCGCTCCCTTGTTCAAAGACTTCTTTTTAGCCAGTTTCCGCTTTCCACTTGTAACTAACACACGTCTGTTTGACTCTGATGGCGTGACGTTACTTTCTGGTCTCGCATGCTCCTCTCAGCGGGCTGTGTGTGGAGAGAGGGAGGGAGTCAACAAGGAAAAAGGCAAGGCAAGGGAGGGAAGGAGGGATTGGAGCGGAAATGAGCAAACAACCGCAGACTTTGCTCAAAACAGGAGCCTTGAAATAACAATTCTGAGATTGTATCTGTTTTATATTTAAAAGGACATTTAAAGGAAGCATTAGACAGCAGCAATAAATGCTTTGTTCATCCCTGTCAGGCACCTTCCTGCCATAAACAAGATCACAAGACGGGCTTTAAACTGTATATTAGACGTAACGGCTTCCGTGTGACATCAATTATATATTATATTATATGTTGGCACTTCAATGTGTTTTTATGCGTTTATAGGCCATGAAGGCTGTGATGACAATCAGACACATGTATTTGTAATAGGTGATTCACAGTCTGTCAGGCCAGAGGCACAGTTCACACCAGATGATGCGTTCATGTGTGAAAGAGAGAAGGAAAGAAAGGAGGTCAGGAAGAGAGAAGAGGTTATGTGATTTATGCATTTTGTGTTGTTTTTTTTTTAGAGCACAGCAGATGGTTAGTTGAGTATTTTGCTTCATATGCTTCTGTTTCTTCACATCACATTTAGGGCAGGGGCAAAGCTAACTTTGAAAGATTACCATAAATACGGATGGTCGTGTGAAATATTATACAGCATATGAGAACATTCATTTGTTTATTCAAATCAAGCAGCAGCCTCTGGAGCCACTAGACAGCTGGATTTTAAATGGGAAGCTGTCACCAGGGAATTTACAAGAAGATTTTTACTGGTATTTATACTTAACAGCACTGGAACATAAAGCAGCTCTGTTATTGAAGGATATTATACAGCTGTGAGAAATCTTTACCTTCTGCAAAGGGTCAAATAGATGCAGCGCTTATGTACTTTTACCATTTGACCCTATAAACATACATAATCACCTCACTTCCTCTCAAAGTCATCCACATGCACCGTTCCCTCTCGGTTGTTTCTCACACACATTTTCCCCAGAGTAATTCAGCAGCGTTTTAGAGCGTGTTGGCCCTTTACTAATGACTGCGTCTGGAGCTATTCCCAGCCACGGGTATGCTAAATGTTTTAGTTCTGTTTGAGCTTTGTCTGCATCTGTCCCCGGAGAGCCAGCGTGAGCGTTCGTGTGTCCCACTAAACTCTCAAGAATTCCCACTTTCTATTCGCAGCCAAGACCCATAAGAGTTCATTGAGTTTCTAGAAGTGTCCTGCTGTTTGTCTGACTCCACGCACACTCACCTTTTCAGTTTTTCCTTCGCTTCGGTGCGATGAAATGATGCGTCGAGAATATTTTTAGAAGAGAGGTGTCAAGATATTTGTGTATAATTATCTTTTTATGATGACAGTCGGAAAGAAAAGGGCGAGAGCTGTGAGGGGGAAGGGAGTTTTGGAGTTCGGTGTGTAATTCAGTTTTTCCGAGGAGGAGAAGAGAGCCAAAGGACTGACGCTCTCATACGCAGAGAACATGACTAGGTGGAGTATTTGGTCCGAGAATAGTGTATTTTAGCAGCGCTCGAAGGAAACACCCACTTGGTCATCACAGCTTTGGTCCACTTCCCTGCCCTCCTACTTCCTGTGTGATTGAAATATGAAAGGATTCATTTGTAACTCAAATGTTGGGAGCAGTTCATCATTTGAATGTCGACGGGGAACAGAGCAGCCGTCACCGACCTGTCATCCTTTCTCTTTGTAGATTCAGTTAGCCGCTTTGTTTGTCGTCAGAAAAATGATTGCAAGTCAGTCCGGTGAACCAGATTCAAACATTCATTTGAATAATATGGAAAAAAGAGCAGAACTTTGACACGCACACACACACACATAGGAGGTTACTTTTTAATGAATAGAGGAAAAACTGGGTAGAAAGAGAACCGCCCTGAAAAGTGCTTTTTTTGAGTGTGTTTGGGTTGATGTAATGTTGAAGGAGGGTGGAATCTACTTGTAAGTAGAAAATATTACAGTACTTGTAAACTTACCCGAAACCTATCGCAGCAGCTGTGTGCATCCACCCAAGATTCAGTTTAATGTGAACCAAATGAACAACAGCTCTCTGTCCCCATCATGCAAACTGAATTAAGGCATAGCAAGCCACGGAGACCTAATCTGACCCTATGATGTCATGTCTCCCTTTTTTCTGTCTGTCACACCCAAATACTTGCTTGTCTTTCTTTCCTTTCTGCCTGTTTTTTTCTCACTGTCACCACACAGCAAGTAGATACAGGGCCTGTTAGATACAGGACGTGTTTACGTTCTCATCATGTTTTCATGAGTTTCCTCCAGGCACTCCGGTTTCCTCCCAACCCAAAGACAAAGACGGTGGCCGCGGAGCTGGAGTCGGTCCCAAATATTTAGCACGGGTCAATTACTGAGAGTGTATTCCCCTACAAGAACTGATACAATCTAATGAACTTCAAACGTCTCTGTCACTAACCCGAAGGCTTGCCTGCAGTCTGCAACGACTTCATTTGTTTGTCGCGTTCGACGCAAAAATGGCCCACGGGCAGCGTCTGTTATCTCAAGTCGTGTGACGAGAAATGGTGACAAGAAGTCAGAGAGTTCACTTTTGAGCCAATATGGCGGTTTGTTTTCTAGCCTCAAGTGATGGTACTCATTCTCAATCACTGACCTACTTTCTATAGACTATAATCATGTTTTTAGGAACTTCTATGACTTCTTTGCATGATTTAGGTCTGATATGTCTGTAGCCACTTGAAAATGTGCTATTTTTATTCTTATTCAGTAGGTTAGCAATTGTCTCAGAGTTTGCTATAATGAGCGCAAACTATGGAAAAGTCTTCTATTCTCCTCTTTTTATGAGCGACTTAACATCTAGTCTTCACACCGCTCTCGTTTCCAATCCTCATGACACTCTGATATGAACGACTTAGTCTAAAGATAGACATGTCCTCCTCCTCCACCTCTTCATCCTCCTCAGCACCGGATGCTCGCTGTACAGAGATCCAATTTTCCCAGAACCCACTTTTCATCTTCCTCCTTTCCTCCTTCTCTGCACTCCTCATCTGCCTTTGCCGGCACTGCGGCATCAGCTTTGAACTAGTGTTTATGAGGGACGGAGAGAGACAGAGAGAGAAAAGGGCTGCAGAGAGATACTCCACTGGGGAAGACCTCTGACCTTTGACCTTTCACGCTAGACCTCTGAGCCACCAATACAGTCACAGGAGACAGATGAGTGCCGGTCATGCTTAGACAAGAGGGAGGAACCCTGTGGTATCAGGAGGAGGGGAAAAAAATAAGGGTCATGGCTGTTGTTTGGTTTGCAATGACACACACACACACACACACACACACACACACACACACACACACACACACACACACACACACACACACACACACACACACACACACACACTCACACACAAAGAGCTTCCTCCCATTCCTGTCTGTTTCTCAGGTCATGCTCCATAAGCTTAAAAGCAGGGCCCTTGTGGTAATTCACTTAAACCTGCAGCAGCATCTGCCATTGAGGCTCTTGATTCCATTAGAATGACACCAGCAGAGTTATTTTCACCGTGCTTTTTCTTTTATCGTGCGTGTTTGTCATTTTTCTATTTTCATTTGAAGTCTTCTCACAGTTAGAAATATTATGCATCCACAGCAACCTGCAAATTCATGTGTATAACTGCAGTATATGTGCAGGACCGCAGGCTCATCGCTGTTTAAACACAGCTGTTAAAAGTGTCCTGCAGTGCGACTCGCTCTCTCTCTCTCTCTCTCTCTCTCTCGCTCTCTCTCTCTCTCTCTCTCTCTCTCTCTCTCGTGTATTTACATATGAAAGCAGCTCAGAGAATATATGCTGACACAATGCAGGCTCATTTGATTTTTAGCCGTTTCCTCTTCCTGTTTGCCTCCAGCCAGCCATGACGTCATGCCTTACAGCAGGGGGTATTCATGCTGGGGAACCCCCAAATAGTCTGAGGGTAGCCAAAAAGACAAGTGATTCTTTAGTGGTGGAGGATGACACTTAAACAATGGCATATATTTTTGTCATTTTTCTGGTTAACCACTGGGTCAACCTAACCAACCTTCAACCCACAAGCGACCCCCCCCCCCTCTCCCATTAGTCGTATGGATGAACTGAAGGACAGCTGGAGATATCCTGCCAAGAAATGGGGCCATGTGGGAAATTAGGAATTCTGCACATCCTGGCCATTTCCTGTTCTGACTCCCCCACATGTTAATGAGAGCAAAGATGTAATTTCACACACACACGTACTCACAAGGATTTAGCAGACTTGTTTTTGTTTACATACTGAGATGCCATTGTCCTTGACAAGATGACAAGTTGTTATATATTTGATGAACGGCCAAAGCAGGAAACTATCCATCATCAACACTGTAATGCAGACACACACACACACACACACACACACACACACACACACACATATATATATAGCTATATAGCAGTGGCACCTTTGGCTTGTCTGTAGAGACACAAAGACTGGAATGGGGATGGAGGGTTTGGGCTACAGAGGGGAGTATATTTGTACATGCAGCACTTACGGTGACTTTAAGAAGGAGAACACGTGTGCTGTCTGGAATGTAACCGCTTCTGATCCGAAACAAGCACCCCTCCTACCACTGTGTGTGTGTGTTTGTGTTCAGTTGACCGATTTTCAGTGGA
Source organism: Scomber scombrus (assembly GCF_963691925.1). Taxonomy (NCBI): domain Eukaryota; kingdom Metazoa; phylum Chordata; class Actinopteri; order Scombriformes; family Scombridae; genus Scomber; species Scomber scombrus. The sequence goes on along the minus strand of NC_084993.1, from coordinate 8,674,440 downwards.
ACTGCTATCATATTCCTGTTTGCTTTGCTAACCGCAGCCTGTTTTATTGCCTCTCACCTACTGTCTGTTTTATTACCTCGCAATAACAAAGCATGACTTCTAGATTGCTACCGATCGTTCTGTGTGCCCATAAAGGTTTAGACACGCACAGATGTTTCTAAAGAACAGGGGTCATCACAGGGGTTAATCCTGGTTTGGTACAGTCCCTGCTAGTGACTAACACCACACAGCGTGGATAACAGGAGGGAGTGACACCCCCTTGAAAACATCAATGGGATTACCTGTGACGATTCCATCTGACTGGCTCGTACTGCGAGGCACTGGACTGTACCAAAGCAGGGGCACACTATAAGGGTGTGGTAAATGAGTGTGTGTGTGTGCGTTTGCCTGTGTTCACTCTGCAGCTCTCTGGAATAAGACCAGACATCCCAGGTGTGACTCCTCCTGTGCTCGACCACGCTTTCCTTGCATTTGACGCATGAATCACCAGATTAGACAACATTCTTAGTCAATGCTGGCTGGCATGTGTGTGCCTGCTTATTCATTATCCAGGTTGGGGTCGTATCAGATTGTCTAAACAGTCAGACCGGCCAGTTGACCTAGAAATGATAAGAAATGGAAATCTACGTGAGCAGCACACATGAATGCAACTGTACATATTGCTTAAGACTGTAAAGACTCATTTTAATCTTATCTGTTATCCTCACTGTCTCCTTGACTTTCTTGTTTTTCTCTCTACAGTTTAGTCTACTATTAAGTGTCCTTGTATACACTCAAAAGGGTTAGGTTGTTTGCTTTTGTAACTTTTATGAAGGACATTTCATTATAACTGAATACTACATGACTTGATGCAGAATTAAAGTATCTTGTCATGTTTTTAAAGGCTATGAGTTGAAAAGCAGTGAATTTTCCTAAATATATGTGATAATTGGTCATATCTTATCATTGAAGTATGTCCAGAAGGATTAAGTTGTTCTACTCCTGTAACATGTCAATATTGAGGCGTTTTTTAATAGGATATGAGCTGCTGGAATTGAATCCATCAGGCTTCATGTTGCAGTTGCAGCACTTTCCTTTGTGTCCAATAGAGGGAGCTCCGTCATCACCTTTGACAGAGCACAGCTGGGCCCTCACATCCAACTTGCTACTCGCTACATATAGCTATTAATACCACCTGCTAGTGTTGTTCAGTGTGGTTTTATTGATATCTTCTCTATTTGTATGTTACTGGTATAGTGATCTGATTTATGGATCAGAAAAGCACCAACTGGTTCTTTGATATTGGCTCATCTGCCGGCCCAGGGAAGGTTATCCGCTCCTATTTCCTTCCAAAAGCTCCCCACTCCCTTCAATGGAAGAAGAGGTGTTGGGTGTGTCAGTGGTGAAGGGCGCATGAGACACTACAGGGCATTCTGCCGATGAGACTGCACAGGATGCCCACTAGGGGTGCACGAGCGGTTGTCATGGTAACAGGCAGTGAGGTTGGCATGAGCTGAGCTGAAGTGTTTTTTTTTTTTTTTTCCTCTCTCTCTCTCCTTTTCTCTCCTGCTGTGTGGGTGTGATCTGATAGTGTGTGAATGTGTGTACATGTGTCAATTCAGCTGACAATTTCACGGTTGCTGTTTCTCTGTGTGTGCAGATGGAGCAGGTATCAGATGACGAGCTGGACCATGGAGCGGAGGAGGACAGCGATAAGGAGGACCAGGACCTGGACAAGATGTTTGGAGACTGGCTAGGAGAGCTGGACAAGCTCACACAGGTTAAAGCTCACACATGTATACACACACACACACACACACTTTGGGATGCTTTGTAACACAGACTCACACAGGTAGAAGAGCAGAAAAAGGGAAGGGGCTGTATCCATAGCAACCTTAACACTGCTAATCCTGTCTCCCTATACTGTATCCTAGCAACTCCCCTCCCACCACTACTGTGTGTGTGTGTGTGTGTGTGTGTGTGTGTGTGTGTGTGTGTGTGTGTGTGTGTGTGTGTGTGTGTGTGTGTGTGTGTGTGTGTGTGTGTGTGTGTGTGTGTGTGTGTGTGTGTGTGTGTGTGTGTGTGTGTGTGTGTGGGAGAGAGAGAGAGACTCAGGAGTCTATCAGGCAGATATAGTTGCTTAGATCATGTGCCTTGACTATAATGTCAGAATGTGTGTGCGATTTTTTGCATATATGCACCTCATGTTTTGCCTGTGAATGTGTGTGTTTGTAGAGTTTGGATGATGGCAAGCCCCAGAAAACACTGCAGAAGCCTCCACTCAGGCAGGAGACAAACATGGCCAACTTCTCCTACCGCTTCTCCATGTACAACATAAACGGTGAGACCTCACTCATCTCATTCCCACTGTTCAGATCAGGACAAAAACAACACCGTATAGCAAACATAATGAAATCATTAACCCCCCCTCCCTGCTCTGCCCTACCCCGCTCTTTGTTCTTCCTCTACCTTTTATCTTTGCTTCATACAGAGGCGTTGAACCAAGGAGACACAGTGGACCTGGATGCCCTGATGGCTGACTTGTGCTCTATCGAACAGGAGCTCAATACCATTTCCAAACCAAACTCTACGTCACGCAGCCAGAGCAAGCGTGGCCCCGGGGGACGCAGTGCCAGCACCAAACACACAGGCACCAGTGGAGGTGGAAGCAGTGGAGGTAGTCCCATTGAATATCAGTAAAAGAATTACTGCACCATCATCATACATATTAAAATAATTGTTGTGAGCAAATAAAGCTGTTGTAAAGAACCAACCGCTGTACTTGGACTTGCTCTGCCACACAAAGGAGGGTCGCTTCATGCAATAAAACAGGAAGAGGTCACTCTTCTCCTGGAGCACACGGAATGTCTGGTGGTAGGGGGCGGAAGCAGTAAAAGGCTGATGAAGGACAAAAACCTCTTCCAACATGTTGGTCCTCTTCTGTAAAGCCAAAGAGAAAACAAACCCATTCAGAGTTATAACACAGAAGAGGAAGGAGGGGGCAATTAGCAGCATCCTGTTTGCAACAAGAAGTAACAGCTTTATGGGAAATGTAGTCTTTAGCAAACACAAGTGCTGACCGAAAATTTTTGCCTCAGTATAATTTATTTATGGTATTTATTAGCAAACCTAATCCCTGTGATAAAATATTGATGAGACATGTAAGACAACACCTGAAATCCAACTGGAACATGTTGTGGATTCAGTGTTGATGTTAAGAAATGTATTTTCTCTGAAAAGAATCCTCTACCTGAGATGTAAATGTTGAACTGCACCAACAGGAAGCACCAGTAGCAGCACCCGAGCATCGCCGGCCAACACGGTGCGAGGCGCCAGCGCCAGCGCCCGTCCCGCGGCCTCCAACATCTCCCTGGATGACATCACCTCTCAGCTGGAGAAGGCCTCTCTCAGCATGGACGAAGCGGCCCGCCAGACATCCTCCTCTTCCTCCTCCTCCTCGTCTTCTTACTCCTCCTCCACGCTCCGGCGGCCATCGTCGGGGTCGTCCGGAGGCGGTCAGCAGCAGCAGCACCGGAGGACGGGGTCAGTGGGTGCCGTCAGCGAGCAGGAAGCCCCGTCCCAGCGGTCCAGTGTAAACTCAGCATGTGCCTCAGCGTCCAGTATGGACTCCCTGGACATTGATAAAGTGATGGCAGGAGGAGAGGCGGAGGGCAGGAGCAGCCCGAGCACACAAGGACAAAACCAGACCAGCACAGAGGTATGACTAGCACTGATACTGAGTTACACACACAGACATAGTATTATCAGCTAAAGAGAGAGAGAGTGCGTGTGTGAGCCACAGACTGTGTACATTTCCACATGTATTGGTAAGTGAAATGTGTGTGAATCAGGTTTGGGGTCAATTCAGGTTCAGTTTAGTCCTGCGCTTCACTTTTTAACAACAAAGTAATCATTCTCAGGTCTTTAAAAAGTTATTTCTCTTAGAATCAGCTGAATTGACCTCAATCCGGCCCTGATCCTGCATGTTTACCCACACAGCATGACGTTTTGAAAGAAACTGCATGCTTTAAGTGTATGGAGACTCAATGCACAATACGGCCCGTGTATTATGCATTGGATGGTGTGCTCATGAATACATTGTAATCTCCTATAAGGCTCCTAAGTGTGACTTGGATTACAATGTTTACATCTACCTTCTTCTTTTTTTTTAAATGCCTTTAATCACTCACTAAGCATCTTGGCACTCTAACAAATGTAAAATCCCCTTATAATTTTAACCAAATATACAGCACGTAGCACATATGTATGTTTAGGTGACTTGTAGGAGAGGGAAAATGTTAAAAAAAAAAAAAAATGAGGCAAGATATAGTAAGCTGCATAAGAAAGCAAGAAAAGGTGAGTGGAGCAGAATTTTAGCTCAGAAGTAAAGGTTTACGTGTAAAACAAATAACATAATCGCATGTCCCCCTGTCCCTCTGCATGTGTTTACTTTATCTGTGTTTGCATCCTTTCCTTTATCTGTGGTCTCTATCCACGCACACGCCTTGCCTGCACCTCCTGATTTTCCCCCAGCATGTCACACTGCGACGGGCCCACGGTAAGACATCCAGGCGGCAGCTTGACTTTGCCACACGAGAGGGTGAAGTGGATCGGGCCACTGTAAGTGCATGTGTGTCAGCTTGTGTGTGTGCATGCATGCGTGTAGACATTTTGCCCATGTAAGGTTGCACGGTTGATCATTGAAAGTGTAACTTCGAACTATGTACAGTTATGATAAAATTAAGACACTTTTACAATTATTTCACAATTATTTTACCAATGAACCAATTTGCAGGATAAATGTTTAATCGACTGAATTAACTTTTTTTTCCCACAGTTGTGCAGCCTTTAGTTTGTCTGTAATGCATGCACATGTTACCATGAGCATAAAAGTGTGTATGTTGTGAATGAGAGGATGTGTGTGAAAGTAGCTGTAGACCAAAGGTTTTGTAGTGAGCCAAATTTCTCAGTACACAGTACCAGTCAAAAATTTGGACACACTTTCCCATTCAAATCAATGAGAAAGTGTGTCCAAACTTTTGACTGGTACTGTACGTATACGTATTCAAACACTCTGCTCTGTACATATCTCAAATACTTCTCACAATCATTGCTTCTTTACCCACAGCTGCAGCTAATGACAACCACAACTGCTGAGCGCTCCATTTATGGAACCTTCTCTCGCTTCCACGCTTCTTTTATACAAAAAAAAGATCAAAAACACCTGCGATTAATAAGCCTCCAAAGAATCATCTGGCACTTGACTTTTTTCTATATTTTTGTCTGTTCCTCTGCTCTCCTTTTTTTTATACACATATATCCCCTCTCCTCTCTTCACCCCCAAGCACTCCTATCTGGACCGAGAAACCTCGCTCATTCTGAAAAGCATAGCTGGAAAGCCTTCTCACCTCCTGACCAAGGTGACTTCCTCATAATACACTCGCTTCTTTCTCTCTCTCTCTTTGTTTGTTTTTTTTCTCATGTGTGAACACGCTGCTCCTCTCCTGCTGCTTTGCATGTTATTAGTGGGGAAAAAAACATATTAAGAAAACAGCTGTTACCAGTCGGACCAAATCATTTATTTACTTGTTTAAGAAAGCAGGCAGAGATAACAATTTCTCAGCTGCTAACGGAAATTGGGTACACCAAAAGATAAATTACTAAAGCATATCAGAAGTGATTAAATTCAAATTCTAACAGGCTAAAAGTATCAAGGTATTTTTCCTTTCCCATTTTTCAGTATTTACCATGCACATGCTCCACCATGCTTATACACTGAGTACACTTGGTTGTTTGTTCCAACTTGCTTCCGCATTTACCTTTCCCCAGCATGGGGCCTTTTGTCTCTGAGTTTTTTTATCTTCACTCATTTTCCTCTCTATCTCCATGTAGCTAGCGTTTGATTTGCACATCTCCATGCAGCCTGCTTTTGATTTGCTACCTTTTTTTTATTAAGAGAGAAAAGCATGCGAGTGGTGCAACTGTTAATGTAAACGTCTCTGTGTGTACAAGTTCTCACTGGGAATGCGGTGAAAATACAGTACGTTTCACATCTGTTTCTTCAGCGTGAATTGTCAACCATCTCGACACTACTGTAAACCACCTGGCAGCCGACGGTTTTCCCAGCGAATATATTGGTTGCAGCATTTGGCTCCCGTGCGAAGCTTATGCCGATCAGATGTGTGCAGATTTACGGTTTAAAGTTGGCCGCTGCAGGTTGCGATTTATCCAGATTTAACTAGGCCAGAGTTTCTGAAATCCTATTTATATTTAATAACCCAAGAGCTCTCTCTGAATATGAGACAAACCACAAATTAAATTAATATTAGATAGTATAAAGGTTCCTTTATGGATCTTGAAAACTCTAACGAAGGATTTAGAATGTTTTCAGCTTTTGACATGTGTCTTCCTTTCTTTAAAAACAAAAGACAGCCTACAGTACTATTCATATAAGACTAAACTGAAACATCTCCATTAGCCATCATTGGCACTGTATTTGAGATTTCTCTCCAAAAACCCCCTTTCATTTATTTGAATATAATGGATGCCAACAGTGAATCACACTGGGTGATAATCATTGCTGGCTGGCTCACAAGGGGCAGTTACGCTATCGTTCTCTTTGTGTTACAAAACAGTGGAATTAATTCATTGTTTCAAGGCTATTGGTTTATGGCATATCTGCTCTCAGTCTGTCCGTGTATGCAGAGCAGTTTTTTTAAAAATGGGAGGAAGCGGAGATATACCCGACGGCGTACAGGCTGCGAGGGAGTTTATGTGTTAGTGTTACAGCCGCGATCTCCTAGACTCACAAAGTCTCCTCCCTCTCCCCGCTCGCAAATCAGAATACTGAATGAGAGCGGGATGTTTGGGAACAAGCGGTGAGGGAGAGAGTGGAAAGACATCAAAGGGAGAAGGGTGCCAAGACTCTTTTTTTTTTTTATTTCCACGCTAGGCAGAAGAGCCTTTTTAAAATTGGCTCTGGTGTGGCTGGGTGTGAAAGTGGAAGGGAAAACGCCTGTGGAATAGGAATCAGACTAGTGTCTCATAAAAAAAAAAGCTGGGTGTAGGTGTCATGTGGAGAGGGAATAATGCGGGGTGGGGGGGGGGGGGTACACTGACATTTATAGGGGGGCTACAGTGTGACTCTGGGCTGTAATCTACACAACCCTCGTGACCTCTCCTCTCTCATGCTCTCACTCACACAAACACACACACACACACACATACGTCTCACACTCTGCTGACTATGTGTTGGCCAAACAGTGTGTTGGGTTTATTGCATTAATGTGCATGTGCCCCAGAGTGGGTCATGCGAAAAAAGGGTAGTCTGGGTCAAGAAGAGAAAGGGGATGGGGGTGGGGGGTTCTTAAGATAAGAAGTGGTTGGTAACACCCCTCACCCCTTCTCTGTCTGTGTAAACATGACTTCAAATATTCAGCACCTCAGCTTCTCATTCATCCAAATTCCACTCTCCATCCTTGTCGCTGTAGTTTAGCTGCGGGGGCCAGTCTCCGTCACGGTCTCCCCCCTTGTCCCGATTGGCTAGAAGGTCTTGAGAATGGGGCTCACTGGTTGGTTGACCCGTCGTTCTACTATTTTTGTGGGGGGATTATGCTCCATCGATTGGGCACGCTCCCAAACCCCTGCATCTGTTGTAGAGAGAGAGAGAGAGTGGGAGAGAGAATGATGGAAAGGGGTGGAGAGGGAGAGAGAGAGAGGAGGAAGCAGGAAGAGAGGGTGGGAGGACGGAGGGGGGAGGGGCATGGTCCTCCCTACTGTCTCACTTGGGGGTTTCAGTCAAGTTGCGCTCATCTCGGGCGCACATGTCTGCGTGTCAGTGAACCTGCGCCGTCACAGAGTCTGTGTTCAGCGCAGCCTCTGCTAGCTCCACCACTGTCGTCTCTGAGTGATGGAAGATGCACGGCTGCATTTTGCCTTCACTGGGAATAATTGTGGAATAACTTCTTGTTGTTTACTGTGAAAGGTGGCAAGCGAGGGGAAAAAGGTTTTTTCTTATTTAATCTTGCAATGTGAAGCCAACGAAGGAGTTTTTTGTCATTTTTTTTAATTAACGTGACATTTGGATTTTACCCACCCATCGTTCTGAACATGATGATCGCTGGGTGATCATTATATCTTTGAGTGGAGGGGCATAGCAGCTTTATGAACTGATCCTACACTCAGCCGCAGCCTCTGGCCCTTCGGGGATCTTCTACTATTGTCTCCCTTCTGCTGTAAAGCAAGATCAAAGGAAACCGCTGCAGCTCCATATGAATCCAATATGGAACCATAGACAGCGAATGCAGCGCCATATTGGAGGCAACACTTGGACCAATGTCACAATAGAAGCGATTTAGCATCACAGTGTTTATTTGCGTCTGATCAAATATTCCCTCAAAGTGATAAAAAGGAACCCATTTACACACACGCACACACACACTCGTTCACTACCTGCAGAATGGAAGTGATGGCATCTTGTTGGAGGGGGCAGGTAAGCAACCTAAAGCATGGGGGGGGGGGATTACATTTCGCACATGACACCATGCGCCATCATGCCTGGAGCTTGTGCGTTTAAATGGTTTAGAAGGCTGATAACTATTTAATGAAGTTGTGGTTGCATGATGTCTTATTCTCTGTCAGAGGAGTCATGCATGAAGAGGATGAGGCAAGGCTATGCAATCAAAAACCCTTCTTAGTTTCTGCCCGGCTTTTGCGACTGTGTGATGTTAACTGTATTAACCGCGCTCTCGTTTGTCCATCCAGGAGGAGCAAGCTGCCAAATTGAAGGCAGAGAAGATCCGAGTCGCCCTGGAAAAAATCAAAGAGGCGCAGGTCAAAAAGGTAGGATCTCCTCTCTCCTTTTGCGCGCCCAGTTTCGCCTGTAAAAGTCCACATTTCTGACTGACATCATCATTTTTCCACCGCACGCTGCATTTCTTTGTGAACTTCATTCACAGCGAGAGGCGGTGAAGCGCAGAGAAAATAGGTCATTGCAGTGTTTGATTATATATGTGTGTGTTTGTATCTGCTGGGGAAGGAGCAGGAAATCAGAGAGAGGATACAGAAGATGCGCTGCAAGACAATGCAGACACATCATGCACAAAACGGCTCATTTACAACCAACCGGCAACACAAGTGCTGATTTTTCAGTGGACAACCGGGCCGCCTTGTTCCATTGAAAGCCATGGCATGTGTATGTCTCCATTGGGAAGCTAGTGTAGGACTCCACAGGCAGCCCATTTTACCAGTGTTTCCGCCAGTGAATAAACTGTCACTGTGAATGAGAGCAGAATGGTGTCCTTTTTACATGCATTGAATAGTAGAGACCCAATAGTGTTTCAACGAACAGAGCAAGACTTGCGCTCTGCCAAGTGAATACAGTATGATAAGACAAAGACTGCTGGTATCTAAAAAAATAAAAAATAAAAACCCCTCGGCCAACACAGGAGAAAGTGATGTGCTAAATTATTAGTGCTGTGCTTGTCAGCGTTTTACACAGCCAGGTATGTCTCACAGTTTACTTTATTTTCCTCTTCATGACATTGAGGACAAAAGATTCCGAATTTCCTCTTGTTGAAGCAATTTTGGGTTAATTTTCTTTCGTATTTTTTGTTGTTTTTATTGTTATTTTTCTGTCACACTAAGAGGATTTTAGGGGTCTCCACTGCGAAAAAAAAAGTAGGTCAGACTCCCCATGTCTGAGACTGGCAGCTCTCCCAGTATTCTCATTCGTCTAAGTTCCTGTTCAATAAGCTGCACCCACATAGTGATTGGATGTTAGGGTCCCAATGGGAGGAGAGAAACAAGAGGGGGGTCAAGGAATTGAAGGATTTATTTGGTTTTACACCAGGACGGGTCTTACAAGCTGAAGTTCTGTTAGGCTGGATTTGGCACGTGTGTGTCACGTTCAGCTTAGTTTAAGCTTGCTTGTTAAGGAGGACTTTTTGTTGCTTGTGGTTCCAAAACGTTGACCAGATTATTGGCTGTATATATGACATTGTGACTCTTGTGATCCCCATAAATAGTTTGACGTATTTGAAACAAGCTTTACAACTATATGACCTGGATTCATTTGAGATGTTTACACTCAAGCAAACACTATAGCAATATTGTGTATGCTAAGGTTAGATAATTGGGCCACATAACAATGTATTTATAGCAGATTGTTGTTCCAGGAAGACTTTAAATACAATGAACTAAGGGATATATGGGTACAGTTATTATGTAAAAGGTGATTAAATTAAAACTTGTAGCAGCTATGATGCTAAATAATGAGCATTCTTAAATAATAGGCGACTAGATCTGCCTAGTAGTTACGTAACTTTTTTTTCTTAAAAATTACAAATCTTTGAACTGCCAGGGAAATATTTCTCTGTATCTGTAAGTACTGAATGTGGTGATGGTAGAGGCTAGTTTGCATTGAAAAATGATTGCTCACAGGATGAATGCATGATTAGAGGCCTGAAATAGTTCCAAAAATAAACCTAGATCAGAAGTAACATAAACCACAGTCCGTTTAATTGAGCAATTTATTGTTAATTTAAGACTAAGTTAAAATCGCATTACATGGTTTATGTTGAAGTCTAAGTGTGGTTTATGTGAAATCTGATTATATTGGTGCCAATCTTTTTAAAAGATGGTTCTCCTTCTCAAACTCTTCTTTCTCTTCTTCCTCAGCTGGTGATCAGGGTTCACATGTCAGACGAGAGCTCCAAGACCATGATGGTGGATGAGAGGCAGACAGTCAGGCAGGTGCTGGACAGCCTGCTGGATAAGTCACACTGTGGCTACAGCCCTGACTGGTCTCTTGTGGAAACCATCAATGAACTACAGATGGGTAAGCGAGGAGCCTCAGACAGCTTACACCACACCTGAGTCCAATAAACATTGTTTATAGTTTGCTCTAGTCTGCCCTGCTGGCACATGAACAGGTGTGTCAGACATGGAAAAATGCACAAAGCATTGAGGCAACTCGGTTTGAGAAATGTCAACAACATGGCTGTACAAACATATATTATAATTATCTGTGATCTAAGAATAGTCACTGTTTGCGAATTCAGGCTAATCCTCAGGCTCACAGTTAAAAGTTGTGCCCCACCCAAAAAACTGAAAACCCTGGAGGGAGGAAATTAAGTGCACATTTGCCATTTGCAGGTCAGCAAAAAAAATCTGCACAGCTCACATCTTCTTTCTCTCTCATCTCAGAGCGCATTTTTGAGGATCACGAGAACTTGGTGGAGAATCTATTAAACTGGACACGAGACAGCCACAACAAGCTCATGTTCATTGAACGCATCGAGAAATATGCTCTGTTCAAGAACCCCCAGGTGACTGTCCATTACACTCCAACACGCATATACAGACTCACACAGGAGAGTGAGGACAGATCATCTTCTCAGTGCCCTCTGTAGCACACTCTGCATTCAACGTGTAAATGGGGAAAGCATATGCTATACACACAAACACATTGTTTATGCATGCTCAGTGCCAGCACAACCCAGAGAGCCAGAGACTGAACAAGGGAGTGTGTTTGTGTGGGAGAGTTGGAAGTAGGTCAAAGCTCTAAAGCGAGTAAATGTGAATAATTTATTAACCTAAGACGAGGTGAGCCACCTCCCTCCCTTCTTTGACCTCTATTCAACTTTATTTTCAATCGTTTCCAGAACTATTTGTTGGGGCGGAAGGAGACATCAGAGATGGCTGACAGGAATAAAGAGGCTTTACTGGAGGTAAATTTATGTACAAGCACAAACTACAGACTTTCCTTTCATTTTTTCCACTCCCCACTTGAAAACATACATTTTTGTGCATGTGCGCACCCTTCAGGAGTGTTTCTGTGGCGGCTCGGTGTCTGTGCCAGAGATTGAGGGGATCCTCTGGCTGAAGGAAGATGGGAAGAAGTCATGGAAGAAACGTTACTTCCTCCTCAGGGCTTCAGGGATCTACTATGTCCCAAAAGGCAAAGCTAAGGTCAGTGAGGCTTGAGCTGGTGCACTGTAGGCACCCAGGCAAGCTATTCAAAAATAATGAAGATGGAAATGTAGATTGGGGTTATGAGAACCAGATCCACAGTTCTCTCTGTGGTATTTCCTGTTTAGGGTCTGATCACTTTGAACTTTGGAAACAGTGCATTTTTTTATTTTTTTTTAAGAATTGCTGTGCACATGTGCTTTATTTTCAGCACCTCCAAAGTCATTTGCAGACCATATCACTTTTTGTGCAATCAGTTTTGTATATTTGGTAGCTGCTCTACTATAATTTCTCATTTTATTTCCTTTTATTATGCTGGGATCTTGTGAAAATTTAGATTACCCTCAAAAACATGTACACACAAACTACATCTACAGTGAGATCTGGATCCTCTTAGCATCATTATTTAAAGCCCATTTAGAGCAACTTCCTTTAAGAGTAGACACAGCATGTGCTTCAAATGTAATTTTAAGCATTAATTTGTAAAACACACTTTGCCTGTGCAGTGCCCTGCATGTTCATATACATCTAATCAGTCCAAACTGGCACCAGATAATGTCACTATTTATGGAAACATCAGCATTTTTAGAGCTTAAATTACTTGGACCGTTTCAATGTGTGTCAGTGTGAGTTATTCTGGCCTCATGCACACAACTTCTCTGCCATGCTCAGAGTAGCAGCTGCAGTCAGCCTTGGTCCCCAATGTAAGGCAACCATGCATCAGTACATCCTGTTAGCTCCAATGTCTCCCTCTCTGCAGGCGTCCAGAGATCTTGTGTGCTTCCTGCAGTTGGATCATGTTAACGTGTATTACGGTCAGGACTACCGCAGCAAATACAAGGCTCCCACTGACTACTGCTTGGCCCTGAAGGTGAGGATCCATTACTATGTCTCCTACTGAATGGAAAAGTCTTTTTGTTTTCTGAAACTGAAAATACAGTGTCATGGAAATGCATTGAAAGCAACACATACAGTATGTAGCATCTGGACAAAACATGGACAGAGTGTGATTTTCTTGTCCTATATATGGATTTAAAATAGTGGTGTGAACATATGGAAGTGTTGTGTTCCCAGGAGACACATTTAGTGCTTGTCCCTCCATCTACTTACTGCCAATGGCCTCACATTAGAAAGTACCTCTGTTCTTTAAAAAGCACTCCAAAAATCGCTTCCAAACAAGTAAATTAGATTTGTGTAATTTGATATGATTGCATTTAATAAGTAGGAAGTGTTTGAAGAGTTATTCCTCTCTAGGATTCATATAAAAATTAAAAAAGTGTCTCTTAAATGACCAGAAGATGCTTTAATGCCAAACGACGTGCAGCCTATTATATATCCTTTAATGCTTGTTGTAAAGTTGTTCACAGATATACTTTATAAGGCATTAAAGTGTGTTAAAATACATATTTACTTCTTTTTGCAGCATCCACAAATCCAGAAGAAGTCACAGTATATTAAGTATCTGTGCTGTGATGATGTCAGGACCCTCCACCAATGGGTGAATGGAATTCGCATCGCTAAGGTACGTCCTGCTCAAAATAAAAAATGTTTGTTTCAATATTAAACACCAACAAAATTGTTTATTAATCCTACGTCATTGTGCTCTTTGATGTGTAGTATGGCAAGCAGCTATATGTGAACTACCAGGAGGCCATGAAGAGGACAGAGGCGGCTTACGATTGGTCCTCTCTCTCTACCTCCAGCATCCGATCAGGCTCCAGTTCTGCAAGCATTCCTGGTTAGTTCATCGTCTAATGAAACCTGGGCTGAACGCCAGTATAATAGATTGCAAACAGAGTGTATGATCATTGATGTTTTTATGGCTGTTAGAGAATGTGGAGAGTTAATCAAGCACAAGTCATTCACAAGACTGCATTTGTTAAAATCTGTGGTTTAGAGTTGTTGTCTTTACCAGCTCCATAATGGTATATCTGTGGTGACACATGGATGTTTTTGTCTGTGCTTCCAGAGTCCCAGTCTAATCATTCAGGCCATTCAGACAGTGGAGTTGAGACAGGCTCCTCTCATGGCCGGTCCCAGAGTGTGGTGAGCTCCATTTTCTCTGAGGCCTGGAAGAGAGGCACCCAGATAGAGGAAAGCTCCAAGGTACGGCTTACTTTCACAGGAAGCAGATCATGTCATGTGGGTTTAAATTTATTTAAAGTAGCTTATTTGTAACAGATGCTGTTCCTATCTCTTCCCAGCATATGAGAATGGAGGCATCCAGAGGGGCCACCCTGCCGCACCCTTCCCACAGTCACCGGCATCACAGCCAGCATTCAGTTGATCACCTGGTGCTGACGCCCCCTCCCCAGCCACAGGTGCAGCCTCCCCCCCAGCCCCTGCAACAGCACCCACCACAGCCTCAACACCCACCACAGCCTCAACACCCACCAGTGCAGCCTCAGACACTGACCCAGCCACAACACCAGCACCTGCCTCCCCAGCCTCAGTCTCCTCAACAGGCCCCGCAGCCGCCAGCACCAACACCAACACCACCACCACCACCACCACAGTCGCCTCAGCACCCTCAGCAACCACCCCAGTCACAACAGCAACAACAGCAGCCGCCGCCCATCAGCAACTACGAGATGCCACCGCCACCACCGCAGCAGCAGGAGGAGCAACAACCGGCTGCTCCTCCTCCCCCACCTCCTCCGCCACCTCCTCCTCCTCCCCCACCCCCGGTCCAAACCGTGTCACACCACTCAGCGGCTCCCACCATGTACAAGTTCAGCACCATCAACCGACTGCAGAACCAGAAGGCCTCCCAGGCTGCCAACCACCACAAGCTGCCCAGTCATCTCTATGCAACAGCTCACCAAGTTCTGCCCCCAATTCCAACATCGCCCACAGTACTGGCATCTGTCAAACCACCTATCAATGTGAACCACATTGCAGCAAGGACTAATGTCCCGCCTCCCCCTCCACCTCCTCCTCCCCCGCCACCATCCATGCCAATGCCTGGGTCAGCCATGGCTGTGTTGAGGCTGGGCCCTCCCAGTCCAGCCACCCCACCTGCCTTCACCCCTCCACCCCCGGGTCCTCCACCTGCTCCACAGACCAATGGACTAGCATTTCCTCCTCCTCCTCCCCCTCCACCCCCTCCCGCCCCGACTCCCATGAGCCAGCCTGTTTATCCCGTCGTTCTGAAGCAGACACTGAAGGAACGGTTTCCCAGCCCTCCACGGGACCTGCTGTCTCCAGACGGAGGCCTTGAGGAGTCCCCACCACCCGCACCTGCTCCGCCACCCCCACCTCCTCCACCTCCACCTCCGCCGCCACCTCCTCCTCCTCCCCAGCAGTTCCCAGTGCCAGCCCAGTTCCCACCTCCGCCTGGACCCCCTCCACCAGCACCACCCAAGTCCTTCACCCCAGGCTTTGTTCCTCACACTGCACCCAAACCCACGTCACCGGTCATCCCCTTCCCACCCGCGCCGCCTCCTGCTGCCATGGGTGGCCCACCACCACCCCCACCCCCTCCTCCACCTGCACCGTTCAAGAAGCAGTTCAGCCTCCAGGCGGGCCACACCGCCAGCCAGCCCCCTCCCACTCTGCCCAAGCAGCACAGCCTGTCTAAGCCACCGCCCATTTCCACGGGAGCTCCTCCAACCATGTCTTTGGTGAAACAGCTTGCAAGTCAGTTTCCAGGATCTTCATCCCAAGTAGCCAATCATACAGAGAGCCCCAAAGCCCCCCTCTCCCCACCTGCAGTCAAGACCAAACCGAAATGGCAGCCTGGTGGTGGCCAGCAGCACCAGTCTCCAGAGTTTCCTCCTCCTCCTCCAGACAGCAGTGCTGGCTTCCCTGCCCCTCCTCCTCCTCCGCCACCTCCTCCAGCCCCTGTCACCGGCCCAACCCCACCTCCTCCTCCCCTCCCTCCTGGAAACCTGGGCTCACCCACGAGGAGGTCACCCTGTGGTCCCGCTGGTTTTTTGGGAAAGAAGCCTCCTCCCACCCCCCAGAGGAACTCCAGCATGAAGGCCGACTCCTCAGCCTCTTATGAGGAATCAAGAAGGAACTTGCTGAGCAAGTTTGCTCCCCAGAGCAGCACCTCTCCTTCCCCCCCATGTCCAGTCTCCTCATCCACTGGATCCCCATCCAAGGACCCGTCAGCTGGACCCCCTGCTCCCCCAAAACCGGGTAAGCTCAACCTGTCCAACCTGCCATTGGCACTCCAGGCCAAAGTGAGCCAGGCAAAGCCAACTGGTGGCGACTTCCCTTCTCCACCACCTGAATGCGCCTACTTCCCTCCTCCTCCCCCAGCCTCTGAGCTCTTCCCCCCTCCTCCACCTCCTGGCAGTGACGCCCCTAGTGGAGGACCACCTAGGGTAGCTGTGGTCAACCCCCAGCCCCAGGCTCCCCCACCTCCTCCACCTGTCTCCCTTGTCAGCAACTCTTCCTGGGGCAAGAGCTCACTGAAAAAGACTGCTCCACCCACACTCGTGCGGCGTAGCAACACCACCCCGGAGCCCCCTCCACTCTCGCCGACACCACAGAACCCTCCACCCACCTCCCCCAAGGGCAGCTCAGGCCAGCCCAACTTCCTAGACGACCTCCACCGGACTCTGAAGCGAAAGTCAGTGGGTCGCCAGAGTTCTGTCAACTCTGCTGGCCTCTCTGCAGGGACTATGGACGACATGGCACTGCCTCCGCCGCCCCCTGAGCTGCTGGACCAGGGAATGCAGAGCAACGGAGGAAACGGTGGCTACATGTCCGGAAACATCTCAGGCTATGCAACACTACGACGAGGACCCCCGCCTGCACCGCCTAAACGGGGGGACGCCACCAAACTTACTTGAGAGTGTTGAAATTGGAGAACAGGACTTTATGAAGTTGGATGAAAAGACAATGAAAGAATATATAGAAGTGAACATTTATCAGTGAAGTGGCAGCGAAGTCTTATTGGGATCACAATGATAAATAGATGATTGTGTACATACGAAAAGCCAAACCAGATCATGGTCAATTAGTGTTTGCATATAATTGCATTTTTAACATGCTTGGCATTCTAGATCAGTGGGGTTTAACAACATTGGGACAATTTGGACTGGAGCAGGCAAGTTTGAGGTCACAGAATAGTAATTTTCTTCTCTGTGATGGTCTAAACTCTCTGGAACACATTTTATTGCCCTGTATGGTAAACCTCGCCCATCTGGTACACCAGGCCGACTTAATAAGAATTGTGCAAATATTACTGGATCCAGGTCTGAGCCAAACCATGTATCCGCTTCTTTGCCATAAGTTTGTGCCACATACTGGAGACGAAAAAAAGAAACAAAACAAAAAAACGACAAAATCACATCAGGATCTTTCTGCTTTGGTACTGCATGGACCTCATGTAACAACAAGCTGTTAAAACACGAAACTGTTCTGGTGTGTGTGCATGTGTGTGAGTGTATGAGAGAGAGAGAGAGAGAGAGAGAGAGAGAGAGAGACTGAATATGCATACATGCATTGTGTGTATGATCATATGGCGGTGAAGTAGTTAACCATTAGGGAAGGCCTGCGTGGAACGAAGATTGTTAGGTTTGCTTTTATATAAAATTATTTAATGATAAACAGAAGGATTTTTTTTTATAAGTCTGTCTTTTAATAGCTCATCAACAATGTCTAGAGAGGTGCAAAACAACATTAAGGCACAATGGAATGTATATGAGAAGGTATGTTACGAAACATTATGAATTATAAACATGAAGGCAATGGTTCAGTACTATAAAACACTCAAATCTGTTACAATTTGTGCTAAAAATCTGTTGTCTTAAGCATTACTGGACTGTCTCGCCACTCGGCAAAAGCAAATCAGAAGGAAGCCTTATTCCCAAAGTCTTGCACAGATGTCAAAGCAGAAAGGAGATTTCTTCCAAAGGCTCTGCAAAGTGTGGACTGTGCAACTGAAAAGAAACCCCTACACTTTCTTTTTTATTTAATGCAAAACTTGCAATGGACTTCTGTAAAAGGAAGGGGAGGGAGGAAGGCCTGTGGTGGTGTATCTTCGTGGACTTTGTGAGTTCCCTTGTGCGTTGGCTTGATTTTTTTTTTTCTTTTTCTTTTGGACCTGATCCTTCTATCTGTACAGTTGCAGCTGCTACTCCCTTACCGTTTGTCCCCGCCGCCTTCTTAAGTCACATGGTGTCACAATCCATGAAGTAGAATGTACAAATTGCATTCAGCCATGTGAATTATACTTAACTTGCTTTACACAAGGTGACCCCTGTCAAAAAGCTGTCCGGTTAATGTACAGAGCATTCAATCATGTAGTCAATAACAGAAATCATGTGACTGGCATTAGAC
The DNA here is from genome assembly GCF_963691925.1 of Scomber scombrus. Lineage (NCBI taxonomy): Eukaryota > Metazoa > Chordata > Actinopteri > Scombriformes > Scombridae > Scomber > Scomber scombrus. The sequence continues at coordinate 8,656,197 of NC_084993.1, read as the reverse complement.
TGAATGTTGCTTTCAACGCTGTGTGTCTAGCGTATCTTGTTTCTTCATGGTGCCAATACTGCTTTAGCCCTTACCGCACAGGGACTAAAGTTATCCCTGAGTTTAGTAGTGACAGAGTGGATCATGAAAGGTTTTTAATCTCAAGCAGCAATGCTTTCGTTTTTTGGGTGCTAGCGCTGTCCTTCTGGGAACTCATTCTCACCATATCCTTATGTGTCAGGACATCATCATTAATATGTCTGACCATTTCAGCTGGTTTTAATTTGGATTTGTGTGTGCTGTCGAAATGTTTTTCATGATAGAGTTCAGAGGAGAGCATTATATCTACAAGTCCACTGAGCTTATCATGAAGAAACCTCAACAGTATTGGTGGATTCTATACAAGGCCTGTTTAACATGCTATTCTCTTGTCTTCACGAAGGTAGTGTACCATTTCTTCAAACTGAATATCATCGTCCTCAGCAGGATGTTTGCTACAGTACAGTATGTAAGTTATTGATGTGCTGATGTGAACATGTGGGGCCAAATGAAATGAAGACAAACGGTTGCAGATAGAGTAAATGTTTCCTCTTGCATATAAACTGAAAAATCACAATATAAATGTTCAAACCAGACCTCAATCTGTCTCAGAGTCCTCCTTTTGTTCAAATGCTTTTGGATGAGGGGTAGATGGGAAGATTTGTAGTGGGTCAGCCAAATGTAATTCACTTCATTTAATGCATTTAAGCACTGTCCAAGTACAAAGAATTAAAATGGGAGTCATGTTAGTGGGCCTCAAGCTCCCTCTAGTGGTCTTACACTGCTCTACTGGTGTAGTTACAATACAATGTCATGCAGACTTGTATATCCAAATATATATACATATATATATATATAAATTATGGGGATTTAATAAACCTCAAACTCCAATAAAAATCATGAATCATCAAAAAGCAATAAAAAGGCACAAAAGTGTTTAATTCAACTTTTTAATTCAACTTTGTCTTCTGAGAAGCACCATTTAAAAAGTTTCAGCTGGAACTTTCACTCCAGGTGGTTATTCAAACCGTCTCCTCCGAGCCGGGGGTTCACTGCCTGGCCCTGGAGGGAGCGCTCCTGTCCTGGCTGCTGTGTTGCAGATGGACCCGGGACTGTTGAAAGTTTGGGCCCTCTGGTCACTTACACTGAATATCACAATATCAAGCTTTATTATCTTTTGTTTTTGAAGTAATCGGTGAAAATCAAGTACCACATTTTTTAAAGATTTGTGTTGAGGAATCAAACACTTCAGTAATTGATTGTATTGTATCAGCACTTGTTAAAAATGGGGCTTACCTCGGTTGGTAGAGGGGAAAGTGAAGTGGTGTCTCCCTCGGAACATCTATGGAAAACAAGATTTCAATCACATGCACTAATAGTTTAGAGCTTGGGGAAATTAGATTTTTTTTAAATTGTCCTCTATTCTCTCCCACCATTCCTCCTCTCAGTCTTTCTTCCCTACTTATTCTTCCCCACTTTTGGGCTATATATGCTCCTCACCTCCTCACTGGACTCGCTGCTGCTGGAGCCGCCACCGCATTTGAGAGAGACCACCTGGGTTGAGGCGGGGAACATCCGAACCCGAGAGGTGCAGGAGAGGGTACGCTGAAGCCAGGCAAGGGAAAGGTGGTGTTATAATATTATATGATGTATATGCTAAATGTTTCAGTAAGTATTTGTTAAAGCTATTCTAGTTTTATAATGATCACAGAGTCACTGTCCTCCTGCCTCACTGCATCACAGCAGAACAGATTGTGGATTTCATGCCAATGCAAACAGTGGGCAGCAGTCTGTCAACATACTGTATGTCCTACTCAGAACTGAGAGATCAATTCCGCCTTTTGACTGGCATTCATTTCAGGTGAACACTATTTATTCTAAACCTTGTACAGTTTGTTTTCTTCCCTTTATAAGTTAAACTGCAACCTTCTGACACCAAACAGGCTAAGACACGACATTGAATGCCTCACCACAAAGAAGCCTGTTTTGAAGGCGCATGTCTGTGGGTCACTTCCGGAAGCCGTGGCACAGTCTGTCTCCTTAATGCCAAATGACAGCATCAGGTCAGCGGTGTTCTGGCCTGTGGGAATAACCTGGCACACAGACGGGATATTTGTCATAATCTCACAGATGACACACACATAATGTCGGGAAACAGATTCAAACACACTGCCTTGAATAGACACCGCATGAGGATATCACATCTGCAAATTCATGTGTATTTTTTTAAGATAAAGGAGATTGCAGTGACTCACCCTCGTGACAGAGCCGTGAGTCACCCGGTAAAGACGACTGGCAGCGTACACAGTGTTGACTTCTGTCAGGGCAGCCCCGAGAGCCTTTTCTGCCTTAGCCTCCAACTCAGGGTTGGACAGAGGGATGGCTGAAAAGTAAAAGGTCAATGATGTGAAGCAGTCAGATTATCTCTGTATGAGGTGATCGGTACAGAAAGCAACTCACCTGAGCATCCCAGAAACTGCAGCAGGACCAAGAGAAGCACGTATGACCTCATGTTGCCTAGAAAGCAATGTCTCTCAATTCTTCATTTACGTCCCTCTAAATATGTTCTTATGTCCCTTTGCACCGCCTCTTACACTCAATAACCCCTACAAAAAATACCAAAAAAGGCTTCCCTCCGTTGCTTTCTGTCCGTCTGGCTTCTTGTTCGCAATAACTCTTAACCTTTGTTCAGCACTATTGATCCCAGGGTGATGTGCCAATTTAAATGAGCACTATGATAAGCCTTCAGATTTCCATTCTGTACATTTCATTCTATTTGATGTACTGTCAAGCATGTTTGATAAAGGTGCTGACATTTGTTATTGGCCAGTTAAATTCAATTCATTCAGCAACTTCTTATGGTACTTATGGAGCTGTTATATAAAGTATTTTTTTTTATATAAAGTATTAGTTCACAGAAAGCACAAAAGTCAAGAGTACATATGAGTCATTAGCAATCCAATATTAGTATGGTGATTTTATCCTGTAAAAGCCATTATTTTTTGGCATTTTGGTTTAAAGTAAGCAGGGAATTTCTCTTTTTAACAGAGCACAGAAAGAGATGAGATGATCAAATAAATACTGTTCATGAAGGTGGAGCAGGACTATGTATGTATTTATAACTGCAAAATGTCCAGAATTCATTCTTATTCAATTTTTATGAACAAATAGTTAAATGTTGAATGCCCTTATATGTTAGATATAGACCTGGCTGCAGTAGGTACCGCTTTTCTCATTATTACTTTAAAAAAAAACAACCACTAGTGTCTAGTCAATTATGAGTCAGGTATTTTTCCATCAAGTCATGCTGCTGCCAACCTTTTTTTTTTGTTCTCTTTCATCTGGACAGATCACTGACCTTGCTCTGCTCCACAGCTCTGAGCTCATTCCAACAATTCAGTTTTGTCCATGTGCTGCTACTAAAAAGCCAAAACAAATGTAATGAAAGAAGAATGTGTGTAACTTTCCTCTAATTCAGTGAATTTAAGTTTATTTACAATGATAAATCCTCTTTTCAGACATCAATTCCTCATTTTCATCATACATTTGTTACATTCATCATTAATATCAAAAATACTTTTTTTTTTTTTTTTTGGGGTGTGTGTAGGGAATCGATTCTAGTTCTTGTAAACAACAGACATGTTTGTGTCCCTCGTTATTTACTAAACTAAAGCACATTTGTTCCCATTTTCACCAACAATAAATAAAATACATTCGTTTTTATGAAACCAGAACTACTGACCAAGGAATGACTCCTGTAAAAATGTGGTACAAGCTTGAACTGTCAACTCTTCACAAGATAAAGAGAATGTTTTATAAAAGTACAAGAACACGTGATTTTTTATTGGTTTGTTGAACACTGAGTGATCTTTGCCACCCAGAAAGCCGTGCAAACCGTCTAGCCTGACCATTAAATGTAAACATATTCTGAACTACGGTGTTAACACAGCCAATGTCCCCACAGTTGCAAATGGCTACTATCACATGAACTATACACACACATAGAACAAGTCCTTCTCTCATCGCTCAATGGTCCCCATCAGAGGCTCCACAGCGGCCAGGAAGCAAGCCTCAAACTCCTGATCTGAGAAGCGAGCTACAGACTGACGGGCGTTGCGTCTGATCTGCAGGCGGCTGGAGGGCGGGAGAGCCAGGATCCTCTCTATGGCCTCGGCGTAACTGTACTCGTCATCAGCCAGGAAGCCTGTCTGGCCTCCTTCGAAGGGCACCACGATGTCTAGTTTGGGACCGCCAGACTTGTGGGCGAGCATGACCTTCCCTGCTGCCATGCACTCTACAACACCTGGAGGATATGGAGGAGAAGATGCACTTTTAATATTATCTAAAAAAAAAAAAAGACAGTATAGCTGCTTTAACTATTACTTACCTATCCCAAAATGTTCGTTCCACATGGTATGCAGCCCTATGGTAGCTTCCCCCATCTCTCTCTTCAGCTCATCAAAAGGTACGTTCAGTTTAAACTCCACCCGGTCGGCCACCCCCAGCTCCTGACACAGCCCCCTCAACATGAGCACCCTGTCCTCATCTTCCTGGTTCCTACATCCACCAATCAGAACCAGCTTCAGCGCCTCCCTGCGCCCCAGCCTCCTGTCTAACACCTTCTTGAAAGCTCGGATCTGCAGCCGGTGGTCCTTCTCCGGCCTGAACTGCCCGACGGAGACGATCGAGTGGCACTTCCTGTCCCCGTCCTCTTCCAGCGGGACATCCAGGAACGCGCTGACGTCGCAGGGTGGGTAGACCACACTGGTGCGATTGGGAGCGCGCCACAGGGACAGGATGTGATCGAGGGTCCAGGAGGAGTTGACCATGATGAGGTCGCTGCAGGAACCAGCCATACCATAGAGCAGGGCGAAAAGGCAGTAGTAGACCACCTTGAAGGCACTGAGGAACAGACTGTTGGAGATGTAGTCTGGGTTGTTGAACCTGGAATATTAACAGTGTGCGTTATTTCAGTGCTTAGTAAGCAGGAATTCAATGACCAATCAGTCACTGGATACTGTATGATGTATTTACAAAGGCATTACGACACATTTTTCTTTGCTAAAGACACACAGTGATTACCTGGGGTTCCTCTCTCTCACTACGGACAGCATGTCAGTGCTGATAGTGGGGTAGTGAACATAACTCCCCACGCTGCAGCCTCCCAGGTAGCGGAACAGAGGCAGTGTGAAGGCGTAGCCCATGGAATCGATGTAAAGGTCAGGGACAAACTCCGTCAACGCCTCCCACCCCAGGAAGATGGAGCCCACACTTTGGCCCAGCAGGGTGAAGTGAGGAAACAGGCCGGGCTCCACGAGCAGCCGGTGCCTCAGGAACACAAACTGAACCGGGCGGGGGAGCACGATGTTGAAACGACGCCTCGCACCATCCAGAATCTGCTGACTAGTCACACCCAGGTCTCCTGTGTACACCACAAAGTTGATGTCTGCATACCTGTGAAGATGTGTAAGTTAAAGCACATGAGTTAAGAGGAAAGGGAGAGAAACTAGAGTCAGAAAAAACAATAAAAAAGTCCTATCATCATCTATCATATCTAACAAGATAAAAAAAGTATGTCTTGATGGTGTCAGATTTCAGCTTCACCTGTTCTGTAGTGCCCTGATAGCACACCAGAGCACCCTTTCTCCCCCACCACCGGCATTGCAGTAAGGGTGGAAGAAGGCCACAGTGGGACGGCCATCTCTCGCCCGCCGAGCGTTCCTGTTACTCTGCAGCCAGAAACGCACAGCCAGCACCAGCAGGACCAGGACAGCGATCAGCAGCAAGCACAGAAACAACAGGGGCAGCAGCAACTTCCACAGCAACCTGAAACACACAGATACACTTTATATTATAGCACTTTTAAAAAACAGAAGATACAAGAAAAAGGGGGAAAGATGGAATTAGGAGAGACAGAAGATGAGCAGAGTGAGATGTACAACCCACAAAAAAGGTATTATCAGGGGAAAGCTAAAGAAAAACAAAGATAGTTAGGCTTCTCCAAGACTTGAGTGAGTCAAAAATTATTATAATACTTATACCTATTTATATGATGAATAACTGTGATCCATGCTATACATTTATAATAAGATAATGCAAGTGTAAACTAGCCGTATAAGTCCTACAACATCATTGTAAAGACATATGAGATACATCAGTAGCATATGATAAGGATAAAAGCTAAATCAACCCAAGTTAATAGAAATATAACATGTCCCCATAGGGTGGATTAGGATAATGTGGGACATTTATCACTCTTTTATTCAGTTATTTTAAAGCTAACTAGTATATGCAAACTGTGTAAGTTATATTGTTGAACATTATACATGTGAACGTACAGGCTACTAGTTTTTTAACCTTTCTGACGAGAAAGCAAAACAAACAAAAACATACAGGCCAAAAGTGTCTCAGATTACAAAATCTACCAATTCTGTAACGATTTGACACAAGGAACATTAATATGTTCCATTTTCCTTTTCAGTACAATATCTAGAAACTGTCTTCTGATTTAACAAGCAAACATCTAAGGAATTTCATAATGATATTAGGTGTTGATATAATGTATTGGATTCATATGTAAATATGAACAAGTCAGAATTGCAAAAAGTGTCGCACTTTACCCTAATCCTCCCTATATATAACAAACATAGAAAGGGCTAATTAAGAGGTGATATTATTATATTAAAGCTGAATGTAACTAGCTTCGTAGAAACGCTAGCTGTAGCAACATTAACAACCAGGACACATTATATTTATCTAAAGACTACAACCAACAAATTAACTTCTTGTTACTTAAAAAAAGTGAAATATTGTCAGGTGTTTTGACTGGTAGCCTATGGCTATGAAATGAAATGAAATGAAACAAGCTCACTTCATATTTAAAATCGACATGAAGCTAACATTTAACCCGCTTATTTAAACACTTGGACTGAAAGAAGCGGCATCTTTACCTTGTTAATTCACACAAACAGAGGACCAGCTGATCGTGGCCCGACATTTTGCCAATAGAAATCTTCCTCTTTGGATTTTTACTGGTGGATTTAAGTGGATCCGGGTCTGAAATGCGAAGCTACTGCGGAAGTGCCTCACACCTGCATTCTCTCTGATGGCCAGCAGGGGGCGACTCGAGATGGTAGAAGAGGCTATGAGTAGAAAATGACCCAACTTCTCACTTGATTTATCACTACAGTAAACCGTTTTCTAATTAATTTATGCTTTCAATACCTAGTTTAAAGTCTTCTTCTACGCATCATGATGTTTATTTTGTAAATTAGGGTGATTTTATTTATTCTAAAGGCAGCAGATAGTGGATATATACCTTTTTAAATCTGGCTTTCAATTTATTTATTTTATTTATTGATCTGTCTTTTTATTTTATGTTTGAGCCTTTTACTACTTTGAGTATCCTTTTATTCTATTTAATATCCTGATTGTTTACACCTTTTATGTCTGGTTTTACTTCATCACATTTCCTCTTTAGTTGTTTTATCATTTTAAATTATTTGTCTTCCTTTTAATACATTCCATACCCACTTTATTTTATAGTTACTTTATTTAGTCATTCTTATTATATTTCATATTATATTTATTTTTGTTATATTTTATTAATCTTTTATTACCTTTTATTTTATTTGGGTATTTTTAATTTGGACATTGTTATCCTACCTCTGGTGTTTCCTCACTGCAGATATATTTATCTGTCGCCACCTGTGGAAAAGGAGGTATAACTGCACTGACATCTGAAAACATACAAATCTATATTTTTTTCTCATTTTCGTATACAGAGGTGCAAAGATCCATACAAACAAAATAAAAACAAAACAAATAGGAAGACAAAAACAAATGAAAAAAATACATTTTTCAATGTTATAAGCAGCAAATTATATTCACGCGATAACTTAAAGGTTTTCATAGTTGTTTTTTGTTTAAACTGACTTCTCAAAATATAACAGCAGCATTAGTGCCTGATCTATGCCCTAGCTCTTTAAAAAAAAAAAGCAGAAAAGCAAAAAAGCAAAGTTTAAATAAACACGTCAATCAATAACGTCTCCCTACCCCCACTGTTTGAGCAAACTTCTGTCATTTCCAGTCCAGAGACTGTCATCATGAAGACTCTTTTGATTTTGTTTGTTTTAATGAACCTGGACACACTTCTGAAGACGGGACACTGCATAGTAACACAGTAAGTTCATTTTTTTAATGACAGGATTTATTATAGATTATATTTAACACAAAGAAAATAGATTAATAACACAGTTACGCAAACACACTGTTACGCCATGTATGTTGTTGTATATGTGCACACCTAAACTCTGAGACCATTTTAATAAAAAAATATACACCACACCTTTGCTTTCTGGCACTGTCAATATGAATGACAACATAATTGTTGCTGATTGGTCCACATGAGGTCTGCATCATTCATTGAGGACAATAAGATTCATTCATGTCTTTTCTTTTTACTCAGAGACCAAATTCTATCAATCACACCGACAACACAGGAACAAGTTGACATCTTAAAGAATGTGTCCACCCAATATGAGGTAGAGATTTCATTAGTGATTGTGTTCCTGAAATTTTTTTCCCCCTCTTTTGAGTCATTATGTTACATATTTCCTCCCAGACAGTCTTATGGCAGCCTGTTTCACATCACTACATCAAAGAAGAAACTCAAGTTCACCTGTTTGTTCCTGCAAACAGCTCGTCGACTGTCAAGGATCTGCTGCAGAAGCACAGCATAACACATCAGTATGTTACTTGACTGAAAACATACTCGCTACCTATCATATGTCATTCCACTTGCACAATTTGTATGAAAGGTTTTGTTGTTTATTTCAGTGTGTTACTGGCCAATGCCAATGAGTTGATTGAAATGCAGATGAGGAACGGCTCAACAGACCCACGAAGCGGCTCAACTTTCTATGAGAGATATCACAGTCTGGGGGATGTATGCTTTTCATCTTCACCTATCAGATTCTTGACATGGGGGATGTTGAATGCACATGAGGATTTTTGATGTTGTTTTCAGTGATGATGTTGCACTGTTTATCTGAACATGCTGTCTCCACTGCAGATCTATCATTGGATAAACAGGACCGCGCAGGAAAACCCAGACAAAGTCAAAATCATTCTCCTTGGCTCTTCATATGAGAAGCGTCCACTCTATGCTCTGAAGGTACAGACATCCATCACCTAATAAACTGTAATTCAAACTTAAATAATCAGCATCATTTCTTCTGTTAGAAGAGCTAAAAAGTGTTTCTGTCCCACCTCAGATTAATGTTTGATCTCTCTTTAAGTTGACTTTTAATGACAGACCGAATAAGAAAGCAATGTGGATTGACTGTGGGATCCACGCCAGAGAGTGGATCTCTCCTGCTTTCTGTTTATGGTTTGTACAACATGTAAGTACATTCGATCTATCATCTATAGGCTATTAATGCCTGATTTCAATCAGGTCAGTTTCACAGTGGTTTTTCTCTCTCAAATCAGTAAAACCTTGTTTTACCTTTTTCCCACAGTCCCTGGCTTTTTACACTTTCAACTCAGACATCAGTTCCATTTTGGACAACATGGATGTTTACGTCCTGCCTGTGATGAACCCTGATGGATATCATTACACATGGACAACAGTGAGAATGCACAAAACAGAAGTGATATTTTCCAGAACACCTGTGAGGGAAGTGATTTAAAGTGGATACATGATTTTTCTCCCTGACTGTGTATTTTTATTGTTTGTCTCAGAACCGGATGTGGAGGAAGAACCGCTCTGTCAGCAACAACTGCATCGGAGTCGACCTCAACAGAAACTTTGATGCGAACTGGTGCAGTAAGTGTCCCTCTCACATCATAGTCCTCCCATCACTTTCAGTATGTCTTCCACAATCTCCTCAATTTCTTTCCAGTGTTTTGGATGCACTGAAAATTCACAAAGAAGATGATGTTTCCCTTGCTTTGCATGATCCCTCTTTTATAATATTACTTGTGAGACTCACAGCAAGTCATTTAAATGAAGTATGCTGCCACACTTTATGATTCCCTGTTGATGAACGCATTTAACTCAGCTAGTTCTTATCATTTGATCATATATGACTGTAGTGTGTACACTATTTAGACACAGTGTTACTGTTCTTTCCAGCGGAGGGAGCCTCTGATCAGCCCTGCAGTGACATCTACTGCGGTGCGTTCCCGGAATCTGAGCCAGAGTCGGAGGCCGTGGCCAACTTCCTGCGCATTCACAAGGACACGGTTCAGCTCTACCTCACCATCCACTCCTACTCTCAGATGCTGCTCTTCCCCTACTCTTACACTTTTGATGAAGCAGAGAACCACAATGACCTGGTGAGTGGTTCCCTGCAGACACAGAAGAGCTCAGTGATTGATCAATCAAATCAATCAGTAACAATAGTTTTGGGACGTGGGATGGCTGCAATTTTGCCTGTGAATGTGGCATTAATACTGATGAATATTGAATTTTGTCTATCTACTATATTTTAAGTAATTGGAGTATTTGAATACAACAAAACTTTTCAGTTCATATCACTTAAAATGAATCAATGGTTTCACTAGCACGTAAATACTAAACAATTCAGCTGTCTTTTCTAAATGTTTTGTGTGAATACACTCTGTTTTTGGTAGCTTGAGATGGCCCAAGAAGCTGTACAGAAAATCAGAAGATATTATCACAACAGCTACAAGTATGGTTCTGGAGCCAAGACAATATGTAAGTAGGACTTATTTTTTTCTGGGGGGTTTTAAATCAAAAACTGATTCAGCGACTCTCAAAGTGCTAATGGGTAGCGTTTCTATTCTCCAGACCTGGCCCCTGGTGGCTCTGATGACTGGGCGTACAACCTAGGCATCAAATACTCCTTCACATTTGAGCTTCAGGACCGTGGACGTTACGGGTTCCTCCTGCCACCATCATATATTCCCAAGGCCTGCAATGAAGCTCTGATCGCTGTGAAGACCATCGCTCTGAAGGTTATTGAGAAAACAAAGGCTCCTCCTCAAACTGTTTAAGCAACTGCCATTAAGGTTAAGAGTTTTCAAATAAAGACCTGTAAGAGTGCTTTTTTTTTTTGCAGTGATGATTTATGCCTTATCTTGATGTTTCAGGAGGAGAAAGAAAGTGTGATGAAGCAGGATGTTTTAATGCATTTACATACAGTAGAGGTCAATAAATGTCATTGATGCATTTTTCATTGTATACTGTCATTATTTGTAAGATATTATACATTATTTAGTGTGCTATTTAGAGAAAAGTCTGTGCTGAGACTAAATAAAATTCAATATAAGAAATAGCTTAAAATAGCTCATAATACTAAAAAAAGGGAGTGATGTATAATGTGTAATTGTGACACAGTCATTATGAGACAGTTTCCCTTACCACCACAGAAGAAGAACACAGCAGCCACTATGATACAACTTCCGTCACCACCACAGAAGAAGAAGACGGCTTATGACGTACACCGTCCGCCAACATGAAGGCACTGCGGGCAGTTTCTGCCTCTGCTTTTACAGAATAAGCATTGTTATTTTTACTGAAATACTGAATCCACTCACTGGAAAAAAGTAGATGCGACACCGACTCAATATCTTGGGTGAGAAGCCGTTTTTTAACCGCTCATTGTCTAACGTGCATGCTACTACAGGCGGCTTGAAGGCCTTTAGCGCTTTGGTTGAGCTAACTTTAGCCTCCATTTGCTTGTTTTCACTCACAGAAAGCATGTTTGCAATATAATATACGGTCTATTGGACATCAACCAACACACTAGAATCTCATGTACATGTTAATATGAATCTAAAACACTTGGGCGTATCAGCAATAGCGTTAAATGCATGCAGTTAGCTGGGTACTACTGCTAACCTGAAGCTATCATGCTCGTTATGAAGTTAGCGCAGAGCAGTAACAGCAGCAGACAACAACAGACAGACCAAAACACGCATGTTTAGGACGTGAGGAGTAATAAGTCAGTCCAGTCTATTCAATATTACCTCTCAGGGTTGTTGCTACAGTATAGTTGGTATTTTAGGGCCAGTTTGGGATGCTTTTATCTATAGAAATGCACCCAGAATGAATGAATGCATGCTCTGCTTATCAACTACAGTGCACCTGAGTCGCACAGCAGAGAAAGGTTTATGGCTTATATTCAAAAATACTGCTTGTAATGTTATCTTGCATCTTTGAGTTACATCTAGATTCATAGTATCCTGCCTCAGTGTTATTGTTTTATTTTGCTTGCTTGTTACCACGCTGCTTTTTTTATAAGTGTAGTAGAGTACAGTTATATTGATGCAGAAGATTACATGTCAGCATATGTGTAATAAAGTGTTGTTTGTCACATTTCCAGTCCTGCAGAATGTCCAAGATCAGGCGGAAGGTAACAGTGGAGAATTCAAAAACCATATCTGACAGCAGCAGCAGCAGCACCACCACGACCAGCAGCACCGGCAACCCTGCCGCCCCCTCTCGCCGGCCAAGCGTGTTCGAAAGACTCGGCCCCAGCACTGGGAGTAATGCTGCTGACGTACGTATAACCTAGACTGCCATAATTCATTTATTTCATTCTGGTCTCTGAAAATACTTAAGAGATGCTACATGGTAGTTTTTAACACATCTTTAGGTTGTAGATATGTTTTTACTCTGCTGCAAAAATCGGACTCTTTAAAAGTATATTGCATGTTTTTTTGTTTGTTTGTTTGTTTTTAGAAGAATATGTATAATTTCATTGGATGTTGTTTATCTCATCAGCTTTATTTGTTCGTGTCCTTCAGAGTCACTGTAGAAATTGGTTGAAGACTGGTAATTGCAGTTACGGCAACACTTGTCGCTACACACATGGAACTCAGCCACGAGGCAAAGGATTTAGCTTTAGCCGGTAAGATGGCTTGTTTCAATCCTGATTGATTCTTTCAGCATCTCCTATGTGATGTTGTAAGTATATCATTCCCATTCATTTCTCTTGCTGTTATGTGTGCGTCTAAATGGAGCAGGTCAGCAGAGAGGCCCACAGGTGATCTGCGGGAGAGGATGAAGAATAAAAGACAGGATGTTGACCCAGAAAATTTGAAGCGAGATCCAGACGAGCCCATATCCCCCACAGCAAGAGTGAGTTCTCTGCTCTTTCAGTCTCTGCTGTTAAAGGAATACTCCACAGATTTAGCATTATAATTCTATTATACTGGCGGTTTGAATTCAGTGTTAAAGAAGCCTGCTACTATGATAACAGGTGTAATGCTCACAGGATGAGAGAGAGGATGTGCAGAGGAGAGGAACAGGAAGCAATGCAACATGTCTGCGTCATTCTTTTTAAATCTGTGTGTCCATTTACAGCAGAGAGATTCCTCCAGAGGCAGACACAGAGAGAAGGAGGATATAAAGATCACGAAGGAGCGCACCCCAGCCAGTGAAGAAGAGCCCACAGAGTGGGAAACAAATCGTGAAGGTTCAGCTGCTTTTTAAAATTTTTAATTTTAAAGAACAAGTAACTTTATCGTTGTGTTTGATCATATTGATTATTAATTTAAATGGTTGGTCATCTGGTTTGGAATTTTTTCACTGAAGTACACGTTACATGATGTTTAACTACCAGCTAAAGAGGCTTAAAGGAGATTCTTAGATTTTGACTTTCTTTTGAAGCCTGTGGTGTTTTTTTGCCTTTCAGACTCAGATATTGGTGACTACGACTACGAGTTATCCCTAGAGATGAAGCGCCAGAAGATTCAACGTGAGCTGATGAAGCTGGAGCAGGAAAATCTGGAAAAGAGAGAGGAGATCGTCATCAAGAAGGACGAGACCTCCGCCAAAACACGAGCCACCGCCATGCCCAAGGTAAGTCACAACATTCACTTATGTTAGTTACTTTACGGAGTCTTACTGCTTGCTAAGCCTCTGGATGTTGGGGCTTGACTTCCAGGGCAAGTCACTGCACTTACTGAAGTAGTACTGATCTGTGATCTCTGTCCCTCAGGCCTCCCCTGAGCAGTTAAGCTCTAAAGATTCCCCCTCATCCAGGAAGTCCAGTGGCTCCCCAAAACACAAAAGTGCAACAAAAGGGCCAGGCTCTGGGAAGAAAGAGAAGAAGTTGTCGGTATCCTCACCTGTGTCAGAACCTGCCAGGTAGGAGTCTGTGGTTTTGTTATATTTTCATGCATTTGTTTGTTTCCTCTGTTGGGGAGTTTCAGTTTTTAACCCTGTTGCTCTGTTAGTTACCAGGATGCAATGAACGCACTATCAAAACACATTTTTACCTCTTTTTCAACAGTTACCATCAAAACTTCACTCAGTTTGACACATAAGATATTTGAATGAACATCATGTTTTTATGCCGTAATTTCTACTAACCAAATTCATGAAGGCATAGTCTGACATAAACTGTCAGGTAGGAATCTATAATTCACTGAAGTTTATTGGTGACAGTTGCAAACAAATGACAAATAACTGCACACATTCATGTTCAGTAAAATAGTACCTGAGAATTATATGCCTATTAAAGGAAGATATGATGGATATTTTCTGTTGTCTCCCAACCAGGTCCTCAAAAGGAGGCCACAGCAAGAAGAAAGGACCCCGTACCCCGAGTCCTCCTCCCCCAGTCCCCCTGGATCTCCCTGTGATGGGGAAGAAACACAAGGGCAAGCACAAAAACAAGGAGAAGTCTGAGGAGAAGCTGAAAGAAGGGAAAGATCGGGGACGAGATACAGAGAAACACAAAGAGAAGAAGGAAAAACACAGGTACAGTGCGAACAACAGGAATTTGTCAGCTTTCATCACCACGTAAAGCAATTATCTCACCTGTTACTTTTAATGCTCATTAGCATGAATATAAACTTGTTCTTTATAGGGACCGATCAGACAGCTCCCACAAGGCCAAGCGTTCAGTGACATCAGAGGAGCGTTCTGGTAGTGTGTCATCTCCCTCCAGGGGTGCTTCACCCTCAGCTAGGAAGAAATCCACCTCTCCCAAAGCTACGTCCCATAAAGCTGCACTGACCTCTCCTTCTCGCAGGTTAGCACGTGTTAACCATTAATTAATCATTTTCACTGCAAGCTTAAACCTACAAAACTACGACTCGTCTTTAGTATAATTTGATAATGATGCTGCTTCATGACAGTATATTTTAATCAGTAAACACTGGACCTGACGCCTGCAATGAAATAACCAGCCTTTGTCACCACAGGTCACCTTCTCTTCCACGACACCAGCGCACCCCCACTCCTCCCCACCACCGCTCCCCTTCCTCCCACTCTGGCTCCTCCGCCCAGCGTAATTCTCCCTCCCCTCCTCGCCGCCGCCGCTCATCCTCCCCCACCTACCACCGAAGCACAGCAGCAGCGGCCTCCGCCTCCTCACCTCCGAGCTCCCGCCGCTCCCGGTCACCCCCCGCCTCCCACGACACCTCCTCGCCCCACCGTCGTTCTGACAGGTCGAGCCCCGGCAGGCGCCACTCGAGGGGCCGCGAGAGGAGCCGCGAGAGGAGCCGCGGTGAGAGGGAGAGGAGTCCGCCCGCACAGGAGCGCAGACATGAGCGCAGAGATGGTATCTTTATATTCTATTATTATATTTGTTTGTCTTGTTTCACACGTCTGTAGTAGATGTAGTTTCACTTTTATTAATAAATTAATTTGGGCGAGAGGAAATATAATTGCAGTTGCAGTATCAGTACAGTATCCCCAGTGTATAGTAAGCCTCATCTCATTTGTCAGTTTTCTAAAATGTATCTCTCTTGCAAACAGAAAGCCGCAGCAAGCGAGAGAAGGACAGCGTCCGTGACGACCGGGACTATGACTCTGAGCAGGTGTCATCGCGGGACAGTCGTGACGACAGGGACAGCAGAGACGCCCGAGATCGACGGGACGGTCGTGATAGAGGAAGGGAAACGACTCGGGAGTCTCGCGACCACCGAGACAGCAGGGACGCAAAGGACTCCAGAGACAGCAGGACGGAGACCCGCTCGAGCCGAGAGTCCCTGGAGCGGCGTGACCGCGAGCGGGAACGAGAGAGGGAACGGGAGAAGGAAAGAGAGAAAGACAAAGAGCGAGAAAAGGAGAGGGAAAGGGACAGGACTGAGACACACAGGAAGGAGGAACCCAACCAGGACGACAGGAGTTACGGAAGAGGTTACGGACGTGAAGATGGAGGGAGAGCAGAAGGAAGGACGGACAACAGGACAGACAGGCCTGAGAGGAACGGACGAGGGAGAGGGCGTGCCAACGAAATACCAGATAAAGGCAAGAACTGACATTACATATAACATTTAGTATTGCTTAAATCCCCCTTTAAATCACCAATTTCACTTTTCCTATATGTGTGTGTAAAGTGATCGTTTTCTCCTCTTTTTTGTTCCTCCATCAGGCTCCAACAGGAACTCCCGAGGTTCCCAGCTTGAAAGCAGCCACGACAACTGGGAGTCGCGAAGCAGTGCGGTGCGTGAACGGAGCGCAGAGAGGAGCACGGACCGCGCCGCTACCGAAAGAAGCTCTGAGAGGGGTTCGGACCGAGACCGCTACGAGGGCGACCGAAGAGGAGAGCCGGCCCGGGACTCCTCCTATGACAGGAGAGGAGGGCATGGTGAACGGGATCGCAGAGAAAACCGAGAGAGAGGTGGGCGTTAAAAATAGGTCACAAAACAGCAACTCAGATAGCTCCTCAAGGATGATATACAAAATGTTGTACATAAGGATGCACAGCTAATTAAAAACCATGTTGAATTAATTGGATTTTCTTATCTTAAATGTGTTTTCCCAGATCAAAGAGCAGCTTCTCCAAATAGACACCAGGGCAGATCAGAGGAGCCCGAGAGGGAGGAGAGGAGGGACGAGCGCCGGGGAGACAGGGCGGAGGAGAGACGGGACGACAGGACCCGCGACCGGGAGCGCGAGAGAGAAAGGGAGCGGGACAGGGAGCGAGAAAGGGAGAAAGAGCGAGACAGGGAGCGCGAGAGGGAGAAGGAAAAGGAGCGAGAGAAGGAGAGGGAGGCCGAGAGGGAGCGCGCCAGGGAAAGAGAGCGGGAGCGGGAACGAGACAGGGAGAGAGAGAGGGACAGGGAGAGAGACCGGGAGAGGGAAAGGGAGCGCGAGGAGCGGGAGAGAGAGAGGGAAGAACGGGAAAGGGAGAGGGAGAGGAAGGAGCGCGAACGGGAGAGGGAGAGAGAGAGGGAGCAGCGGGAGCGGGAAAGGCAGCGGGAGTGGGAGGAACGAGAGAGGGGGAGGGAGGAGAGGCGGGATAGGAGAGAGGACACCAGGGACGACCGCCCTGTCCGAGAAACCCGAGACGATCGCAAGACGAGGCATGTATCAAAGAAATCAAATTATTTTTGAGTTAACTTAATCATATCAAATTCCATTTAAATCCTCTAGAAATAAAAAATGTTACCATACCGAGATCATTTCTATTCAAAATAAACAATCCTCTTCTCTCGTTTTCTTCCTCTAGCCGTAAGAGGCACAGAGTGGAGAGCAGCCCGAGCCCCACCCGACCCTCGCCTAAGAGAAGACCCGGCGACGTCAGTCCGGCCGACAGCGACGGCTACAACAGCGCAGAAGAGAAAAGTGAGCGCCCGATTGGCCGAGGGCCGGCCAAGCTCCACCCACAGCCCCTCCTCCCCAGCCCAGTGTGTCCGCCTCCATCTGACAGTAGGGAAATTATTTTTGAAAGGACACACTCCTGTTTAATGGGGAATGCACCTATCGTCTAATTCCAGCACACCCTTTGAAAAAAGGGGGAATGCATGATGCATGATGTCATTTTAAAGTTTTATTTCTCTTTGGTCTAACTTTGCTCTAGCATTCCAATATTGGCTGACTGGCAAAAAAATGTTATTTACTGCATAAAGAAACAATATTAAAGTGAACAGAAATGCACCAAAGTCAAATAATTCTTTATATAATGCACACTACAGTAAAATGCACTCTTGTTTATTAGTTTTTTCTCCAGTTCAGTCATTGCCAATTTAAATTGCACTTTGGGTACAATGATAAGACCATAAATTAGCCGTCAATGCAATGATATTCAAACTGAAGAGCTCTTTTACATTATGTTCTGCTTTCACTGTAATTACAGCAAATAAGATGCTTAAATAGTGCTGAATGAATTGTTCTTCTGTGTACATGTGCAGGTGCAGATAAGCATCGTCTGCTAAGTCAGGTGGTGCGGCCCCAGGAGCCCTTGTTGCGTTCCCCACCGAGGGCCGCTCCATCTGAGGAGAAGGCCAGCCACTGGAAGGATGAGGAGCGCAGAGCAGCTGTGGACAAAAGGGAAGCCCGCACCCGCCACGAGGACCTGGAGCCTCGAGGGGAGCGAGCTAGAGGAGGCGAGAGACGAGCAGAGCACATTCCTGACATCCCGCCTGACACCCGTGCACGAGTCAGAGACCAGCGAGAATCCACGCCGCCTCCCGCTCCTACAACAGCGGCCATTGGCAGCGAAGACAGAGACACTGCTGGCTCCCAGTCTCACGAGGAGGGCAAAAAGAAGACAAAGTCACAGAGGAAGGGTTTGAAGAAAGGGCGCAAAGATGAGGAGATTGGTGCTGCCAACACTCTGGCTAGTGCAGGGGACCGTTTCAACCCCGAGCCACCAATCAGTGTTGCAGTAGATGTGCCTCCACCCTTACACTCCCCCAGGAAAGGAGCCAAGAAGAAGGCGCTTGAACGAAAGAGGAAACGATCTCGAGGAGAATCTGATGTGTCTGAGGAGGAATCTTCAGCCCATCAGCCACACAGTAAGAAGAAGAGAGGTCCCCGGACGCCACCCCCCTCAATGAGGCCGGATCACCGGGGTCCTGCAGGCAACGCAGAGCCGTCTCCACTCTCCAAAATTGACAACTTCAGCGACTGGTCAGATGAGGAGGTCACAGACCGAGGAGTAACGCTGGAACCAGCAGCTCCCCTGGCTCCTGCTGAGAGGGCTCCAGCTGAGCCTCTGAGGAGGGGTAGTGGCCCCAGGGTGGTCAGGGAGAGGTGCAACCCCCCACCCATTGCCCCACTGCTCCCCCAGGATCCTCCAATGCTGCTTCAGACTCTGACTCCACAGCCCCTCATGTCCCAGCCGCTGCTCCGCAAACCTCCCCCAGAGCAGGCACGCAGCAGCAGCATGGGTAGCAACCAGAGCCGCACATCATCCAGGCGCCTGCGCTCGCCCTCCAACGAGTCAGCCCACCGGGATGACCCCCAGGGTCAACGATCTCGCCGGGGCCGACTTCAGGGCACCAACTCGCGTGACCGGGAAAGAGAGAGAGAGCGGGAGAGAGAAAGGCCGGTGGTGTCTGAACCTCCAGGGGCTGAGAGGAAGTCTCGAATCGACCAGTTGAGGAGAGGAGAGCCCAGCCGCAGCACCTCATCAGGTACTTAAACATAAAGTCATCTTTATACAATATTGCTGAACATGAAACAGAATCTATTATATCTTCACTTTTTGTGAACTCTACCACCAGGATCATGCCTAATTAAAACTAACTTGTCTTGTCTCATTTTGTCTTACAGACCGGCAGGATTCCCGCAGCCACAGCTCCAGACGCAGCTCACCTGACTCTGAGAGGCAAGCCAGGTCCCAGTCCCGCGCCGGCTCCTACGACAGTCGAGAGCGGGAGAGAGACAGGGAGCAGTTCGAGCGGGAACGGGACCGAAAGGACCTGCGGCCTCCGCAGCAGCAACAACAGCAGCAGCAGCAACCCCTGCTCCTCCAACAGCCGCTTCCACAACAGAGAGACTGGGAACCTGAACCTAGAGAATGGCCTAGCAGGGGACGGGAGCCTCTGCTCATGCGTCCTGGCCGTGAACCTCTCCTAAGAGAGCGGGATATCAGGGACAGGGAACGCTTACTTCCCGAAGGACTCATCCAGCAGCACGAACGGGAGCGAGAGAGGGAGCGGGAGAGAGAGAGCAGGGGTGAAAGAGGCGGCGATCGAGAGAGGGAGAGGATGATGATGATGGACCTACCACCCCATGGGGACTCCAGGGCTCCAGGACGTGGGGACCTTAGGGGTGACATGAGAGGAGACATGATGAGGCAAGACAGGAGTGACTATGAGCCCCTGCTGCCAAGAGAGGCCTTCAGCCCTCCAGAGACTGAGAAACCGAGCAACAGTCACCACCTCATGGGAGAACTGGAGAAGACCGACAGCATCGACGGTAAAAACACAAAAGCATATTTTCATTTTTTTTCATATTTAAATATTCTACAGCGAATTTTAAAGAAATCTGCATGTGCTTTGTTATCAGGAGAGGATGATGTGAAAGAAGACGATGGACAGTCAGTGGCATCAGTTGGGGAGGAGTATGAGCCAATCAGTGATGATGAGCTGGATGAGATCCTGGCCGATAGCCAAAAGAAAGAGGATCAACAGGATGACGAGAAAACTACAGGTACCAGGAAATACTTTCACTGTTGAGAAGATCCATTAAGGAATGTTATGTAAAATTTAATTTCTGTCCATAATTTTGTTCACTTATGCCTAAAAGATTGAATGATTTATTTCCAAAACTGCATGTCAGAAATCTGAAACACATCAGCTCATCATTAGAAATTATTTTTAAATGATAATAGAGACTTAATTTTCCAATGATATATTATGTAATGTCTTAGTTATTTACGTAAGTTAAGCCCCCTGTTGTCATGTGTTGGCAGGTCCTCTGGATGTGATTGATGTTGATTGGTCCAGCCTGATGCCCAAAAAGAAGCAGGAGCCCCGGGCAGCAGGGGCAGCGTTGCTCCGGTTCACCCCTGGGGCTGTGCTCCTCAGGGCAGGCATCTCTAAACGACTTGCTGGACCTGCGCTCCTGGAGCAAGTCAAAGAGGTGTGCAAATCTGAGCTGGACGACCCCAAAGGTGAGTTTTACATTGTCAGATAATTAAATTGTGTTTTTACCACTATCTTTTGTACTTCTGTGTGATATATCAGTGTTGCATTCTGTCAACTCCGTCCCTCCAGATGCTGACAAGCTGTTCGAGCATGACCTGGGAGCCTTGAATATGGCGGCCCTGAACAGACGGGTGGAGAGGGCAGGTTTACTGACCAACTTGGGGCCCTGCTGCAAGGCTCTGTGCGCTCGCAGGGACTTTGCAATCCGCCGGCAGCTGTTAAAAAATGACAAGGTAGATGTCATCTAATCACTGGCAGGATAAATAATTCTATACCGCTAATAACAAAGTGTTTAAATTTACTATATTCTCTCGAGTTTCTCATTTAAATTTACTCACCTTACAACACAATTGGTATGAGAATTGTGTTATAAATGTCCTACTCTTTTTTTTTTTTTTCTTTTTTTTTTCTCCAGGGCCTGACTAAGCAGTACCCCACTACACCTGTGGTAGACAATGAGCTGCTGCAGATGAGCATGCGTCTCTTTAGAAGGACCATGTCTGGCCAGGCTCCAGCCCCAGAAAGATGCGATGGTGGGTCAGCACCAGCAGCGGCCGACGTTGCTGCAGCTGGCAGTAGTAAACTCAGCACAGCACAGCCTGAGGTGTGTGTGTCCTGAGAGAAAATGGGTTTATTGGGTCAAACGCATGAAAGTAAAAGCGTCTAAGCCTTTACTTCTTCTAGCCCCTAACTCTCCCTGACTCTGTCCCACTTCATTAAATACATAACATTTTTAGTCATGAGAGGAAAATAAAGAAACACAGCAAAAATGTGAGTCTCAGTTATGCCTGACATGTTTTGGATGATCTGCAAGCGCTGTGCCATAGACTACTGGACATTTTAGCCTATGGAGGTGTGTAATGAACCTTGTATGAGAAACGTAAAACACACCTAAAAAAAAAAAAAAAAAAAGTCAACTTTTGTTTTTGTGCATTACAATGTTTTAGAGCGGCTTTTTAATTGTCAGTTTCACCTGTCTAACCAAGTTAAAATGACTGTTTTGTTTTTGTATATTGTGCATTGGTTACTACAACTGTGCATTAAAATGGTTAGATGTTGATTTTTTGTAACGGGTCTTTTGCTTTGTATGAAGTGACTGTTCAGCCTTTTAAAAATAATGTGACTCTTGATGTTATTATTTTTGTTTACGTCATATATCACAACATATCTGCAGAGCATATCTATAGAAGCAGCTGCAGAGAAGTTACTGACCAACAACACTGAAACATCCTGCAGGGACTTGAATGAATGTTTCTCACAAATAAGCACTGCCAAACTATTCCCTCACTGAATGTAATTTGTTACAACTGTTAGTCTGTTGGAAGCGTTACTGAGAACTGCTTTTTTTTGCTTGATGTGTTTGTTTTGAATGGTTTGGCAATGTCTCCCCTGAAATGAACTGAAATGGGTGCAGAGCACACTTATAGACTGCAGAGTACCAGAGCAACAGCATTGCCATGTGGAACTCCTCTCCATACCCTTTCACCAGCGCACACCGTCCAAAAAGGAACTGAAATGTTCCCAATAGGAAAAGACACTAGACCGCTTAGATAAACATGACTGAACAGATAATTAATTTGAACTCCACATCTATTTTCTGTGCCCCAGTGGATGAACATCCAGAGTCACAATAAATTAAAAAAAAAAGACTTGTACAGGTGGATAAACTGACCTCTGGGATGTGATGGTTTTAAAAGGAATTAGCTCAACAAGAGACGCTTGAAAAGAAAAGAGAAAAAAAGCAGGTTATGCATGTTGTGAGTGCCGGATCACAAATTGAATGGACAAACCGGCATCAGTATTGCACCAGAACAGAATAAAAATGGAAAAAGGCTGTTGTCTTAGAACCCTGGATTCAACATGACACCTCCGCCCAGCGATGCAACTGTGCCTTTAAAGTGACATTACAGACATGCAGAAGTGGGGCTTTGAAGTCGTAGCCCGCGATATTAAACTTGACCATAAATCTATGATGGTGTTGAGGACAAATTTTCCTACTACATGTTTCTTTTGTTTAAGGTTCAAGGTCAGTTCTGGGATGTGCAAAGAACAATACCTGGTTTAATGCTGTATTTTTTTAATGTTGTAAAATAAATGTAGAATGACATTTCTTAAATTGTAATGAAAGTAAGTGTAACTGTGAACCTTTTTCATCAAAATTGTCAGATTAAATGATTTTAACGAAAGCTATAAAGGCAGCCACTAAATGCAAACTTTTGCATTTTCAGGTAAGTGCTGAATTTGACGTACAACCAACTTAGGAATGAGCCAAATCAATGGGGGAAAAATATGAGTAACTCTGAAGTGAAGGCACAAAAATAAACCTAAACTTTTACAGTAAATCAAAAGCTTTCAATAGAGGACATCAACTGTTATGATAATACAATTATATCAAAATGGCCACTTTAAATCATTGTTTGTGTCATTTGAAACCAGTTTGTTGAAAACAAAGCAAGTGTCTACTAAAAGAGATTTATTATGCTGTAAATGGTTGAAATAACTGTTATAAGTTCTAAAAATGGTTATAAGCTGCTTTTTGTTAGTCCCACTGTGGGGACACATACATTATTGTAGCAACAAGTCGATAGCAAAAAATAAGAGCAATAAATAAGTACACAAACAATAAAACAATAGTAGTAAAAAAATAGTAACATGTACAAAAGTAATATTGCTGTCAAATGATAATATACCTGAGTTTGATATTGTTATTGCATGGATTTTAAAGTAAAAATCTATGTACATTTTATAACATTATTCACAATACTTTTTATTTATTCATTTATTTTTATTCCATGCCATACATGTTCCTAAACAAAAGATTGTGACACCTAAGCAAAATAGAGGCATTCAACCCCAAACATTTATTCTTTGAGTTAATACTTTGTCTAAAGTGTCTGATAATGCACTATCAAATATATAATGCAGTGATAATTCAATTAAATGGCACGTTTTTCTCCTAAATGTTCGCTTTTTTTTTCTTTCGGGGCGGAACTTTAAGTCGTGTATTTGTTTTGGACGGACATCACGGACCGGTTTCCTTTACCCACCAGCCTCAGCGTTAGATCCGTCCTTCCGACTTCCGCCTCATCCGCGAGCCGATGTGAGTAAATTTTCTGGGATTTTTCTTTCTTCAATCTAAGTCCATCCTGTGATATTAAAGCAACATTTAACCACCCATCCAACACAAATACATACATTAGTGCTCTGTTGTCTTTTCTATGTCGGTTTCGAGGCGGTTTTACGTCGGTAAAATTAATTTAAAACGGTGAACATTAGCACTCCGGCATAATTTAGCCTGGCTGCTCTGTGCTCGCCCCGTCTGAGCCACAAACAGTGGATATACGATATTATGCATAATTTAAAGTACTAGTGCACGTCTGAATTGCTGTTTATACTTCATATTTAGTGAATTTTATCCTATTAGTAGCCTACAGGTACGTTAGTGCACTTGGTTCCTAATATGTTTGGCCTGTGACTCTTATAACGAAGCTAAATCTAAATGGGACCCCTCCTCACATGTTGCATTTTCTAATTGCTGATTATTGTTTTAAATGAAACGTCCATTGAAGTTTCCCATAGTCCACTGTCTTCAAATGGGTAGTATTGTTTGACCAGTGGTCTTAAACTTGGAGACACTCAGTTCATCACGTGTGACACAGGAAAGCAATAATAAAGCACATTTGAGAAGCTTAAACTATCTTATGTACATATTTTAATTCGTCATTCATTTATAAATAGCTGCGGATTAATCTCATGGCGATCAATTCATTGATTAACCCTGCAGCTCTAGAAAGAGGACTTGCACAAGAAGTAAACACAAATTAAAGGAAAGCTTGATAAAAACAATGTAAAAAAAATGTAATGTAAAAGCAATGTTGTACCTAAAATGGTTTATTCTATCTTATCCTGGCCTGTAATCTTACCACCACTTGTGGCCCTGGTTGGGAACCACCAGTTTAACAATAATATTACATTTTATTTGTAAGACTGTTCACATTTGAAGCAAATCTCAAAGCATTCATGTAGTGAAGTGTCAAGTTGGCAACATCAAAGTTAATGTTGCTTTTTGATTGTCCTTTACAAAATTAGGTTTTATCGTCTGTTACATTTTTAGAAGTCTAATTTAACTTGAACTATGTATATTGTTCACAGATGGCCCCTACCAAGAAAGGAGAGAAAAAGAAAGGTCGTTCAGCCATCAATGAGGTGGTGACCAGAGAGTACACCATCAATGTCCACAAGCGCATCCATGGAGTGTGAGTATGGCAAGAAGACAGACTCAAGACAATAATACTTTGTTGATTTAAAAAATCATGCGTTATGTTGCCTCATAATGCAGGCCTATGATGGCTTTGGATTTTGTCAATGAACAGTGCTTTTATCATATTAAATACTGTTCACCTTATAAAGTAAAAAGCTTTGAAAACACAAGAATGGTGTTTACTTTATCTCCACCTGCATCACAGGATTATGTTGGTAATATTCACATAGCTGTGAATTAATACTGCTTATTTATTGCACAGGTCACATTTACATTTTTGTACTTGTCCCCTTAATGTTCTTCCCTTGTATGGTCAATATTTCAAGTTTATTCAATTTCAAAACTATTATTCCATTCTCAAAATAGATGCTCATTTAATTTTAGTCCTACTGTGTCTGTGTTTAACTTACTCTAATCTATGTTGCATTTGTGGGAGCAAATACATATACACATGCTTTGGCTACAAGGAAAGTTGGTATCGCCATCATTAAAGATGCTGATGAATTTTTTCATTAATCCTTTAAAATGTCAGATTTAATGGCACATGACTGCACGTCTCACAGGAGCCCAAATGTGTTATTTTAATAGTGTACCTACAGTATTTGGATATAATGAAATGTCTTAAAGTAACCCTTCACATACACAGACAATGTTTGGTGTTTTATTAAGTACTAAAACAAGTGTCAGCACTATTAATCCGCATCAATACTGTCTGATTTTTAAATTTGTCATCTCCCTGCAGGGGTTTCAAGAAAAGGGCTCCCCGCGCAATCAAGGAGATCCGCAAGTTCGCCGTGAAAGAGATGGGAACTCCTGATGTCCGTATCGACACTCGTCTGAACAAGGCAGTGTGGAGCAAGGGTGTGAGGTAAGATGACACACTATTAATACTTGTATCTAAACAACAATACTGTCTGTTGCAGGCTGAGTGATGTCTCAGCAAAGTATTTTTGATAACATGACTACTCATTGAACACATAATGTAGCAGAAATATTGGTTTAAGTCACCCATTGCTTTTAGATTTATAGTGAATGTTTTTCATATGTTGCTTAAACCGTGATTTTAAATAGTGTTTAATTCTTACAACTGTCTTTATGGACTTTTTTTTGCCAGTTTGTGATAATCATATTAAACAGATATGATCTCCTGTAAAGTGGATATCCACTCAGCACTGAAAGGTCTTCAGTATTCTCCACTAAGAATTCACTGTAGTTGGTTTCAAGGTGGATAGATGTAAGGTGTGGATAGAAATTGAATACACTGAATGTGGTGCTCAATAGGTGCTAAAGATAGCTGGATGATTTACTGATGAATCCTTAACTTTATGAGTGAGATGATATCTTTTTTTTTTTTGATTCAATACTGTCAGCAAGTAAAGAAGAGAGACTGCAAGAAATTAGGAGTTTTGACTGGCTGCATATCTGTTTTTAGTATAAAAAACATAAATGTAAAGGGTCGGACTTTCAGAAGTTAGGTTTTAGCTTACACAGATGTTTTCACTATATTATCAAGGACCCCTACACTGGCACACGGCTGTGGTCTAAAACAAATTGTCACAACTGTATTTAAAGTCTTTTTGCTTACTCTAATGACAAACATTTAGGCACTCAAACATATACACATTATTGGAATATGACACACATGTTACACTACTGGCCAGTGTAACAGTTGCAGCAACACATCAGATGCCTTGCATTGATCGATAACCATTGTGTGTGTATTGCAGGAACGTGCCCTACAGGATACGCGTACGCCTGTCCAGGAAGCGTAATGAGGATGAGGACTCCCCCAACAAACTGTACACCCTGGTCACATATGTTCCTGTCACCACATGCAAAGGTAAACATGCTGCTCACTGGCTTGATCATTCCCCCACTGATTTAATAGACATCTTATTTTAATTTAATAATGTTTTGTCCTCTTTTTGTTTTTTCAACAGGTCTGCAGACAGTCAATGTTGATGAAAACTAAACGTCCCCTCTGCGAGTGGAATAAATAAAACAAAAGAAGTTCATGTCTCTTGTCTTTATTTCTGCTTTCATTTAACTTGATGTTTTATTTTGGATGATACTTTAATTTGGTGTCATGATGCAGATGGAATATTAAACAATTAACACATGCACACAACATCTGGGCTATATGTGTAATTTTACTGCTCCTACCTTCCCACAGTGAAGATTGTCTCAACAGACTGTTATTGTTTGGGTTTTTTTTTAACTGCAAAGGGAGAAGTTTCACGTCTCATTTGACAGTGTCTGCTCTTTGGCACTAAGACTTGGCATTATGATAAATATTGTAATTTAAATGTTTTCTAATACAAATGGTATGACAGCAGAAAGCCCTTAATTGAGTTGGTGTAGTATGTTGTCATTAGGTATGGACTGTAATTTATTTAATGAAGTTGATATAAAGTGTTGGGGGGGGGGGGTTGATGCTCATTCGGATGTATCAGAATGAGCAAAACATTTAAACAGGATATGCTGACTGTTGAAAGGATTGTACACTTAAAGGACAGCTTCCCTTTTGCTCACTTTATTAGATTATTGAGAGTACATAATGAAAGGTTTGCATCCAATATATACAGTCATAGGTGGGATATGCATACCCTATATTAAATATAAACATTTCACACTACTGTTTTAAAGTCTTATCTATACCTATTGGTTTTACTATTTTTTTCCCTCCTTGCTGCATTGTCAAGAAGCTGAATCCAAAGATGTTTTACTCTTGTACTTGAGTAATGAGCTGTAACAAAAAACTTCCAACTAAATCACACTAGAAACATGAATTAGTAAGTATGCTACCTGAGCTGTGAGCCATCAAGACTATTTTTTGGAATAGCTCCTTTCACCACCTGGAAACCAGGACCAATAACCAAATAGGATCTTATATTTGTCACTTAAAACTGCTAACATCTAGGATGTGAGCACCCTCAAGTGAACAGTGAAGGCTTGAATTAGAGAACTGACTCCCTCAATCAGCCACCTATCATAATAAATGTACACAAGATGGGCAGAAGGACTTCTCTTTAAAGCTATAATAGTGTTTATTAATTATAACACTATAATCAACAAATTCAACTCTACAATTAAACACAAAGGTATATAAGCGCATAACCATATATAGCTGCTGAGCTTTTAGCCTCCAAGACTTGAATTTTTGTCATCTTTATAGAATAGCTCCTTTGACTCTAAATAAATTAGTGGCTGATTCAGTGAAAATACAGGCCCAATTGAAATGTATCATTCTATTGGGTTTAATGTGAATGTAAAGATTTTACCTGTGTATTTGGGAACATGACCATATCCCAGAAAAATCACCACCTCTCCTTGTTCAATGGTCAGGAGCAGCTGTAATATTTGTCTGTTGATTGTGTTGTCACTATAAATAAACTGGAAATTCATTTAGTCAAACAGAGCTGGATGAAATGTATATAAAGTCTGTCTAAAAGTGGATTTTCTCTTTCTCTTTTAATTGCAACTATTAAACATGCGTTGTTACCCTATGGCCACTAGGGGGAGCCACCTGTTTATGAGCAGCTTGGACTGACTGTGCAGCAGACAGTCGGATGTTGTGAAGAACAGGGGACGCAGCAGTTTACAAGCTATGCCATCTCACAACATTTCCTCCATAGTTTTCGCTGCTGTGAAGTAGCTGTAACCAAAAAACGAGAAGGTAAGACATGAAGCTGCTGTTGTTGCCGTGTCGGTTTTTTAAACATATTGAGTGTTAACCTCGCTGAGAAGTTGTGTGATGGTGTCAGTCTGGGAGGGACAGGTGTGGCTAGCTGGACGGCTAACTGAGCACTTAGCTCGCTTAATTACTCTTAAAGTTAACCATAATGTATTTTAATAAGCTAAATAAGATGTTAGTAGTTATATATATATATCAAATACACTGATAGCAATAACGTCAGCCCTTGTCTACATAAATGAGGAGCTATAAGCAGCATAGTAAAGGTGTCACGCAGATAACAGTAATGGTTGTTTAGCGTTGATTCAGGTCACTGGTTCCCAACCTTTTTTGGGGCTTTTGACCCATTAAAATGACACAAAATAGTTAAAAGTAGACGTTTAAGTTCACCACAGCCCAATGTCTTTAAAATCTCCATCATGTGCCACAAACAACAGCAATAAATCAACACATTTGAGAAGCTGAAACATTTTTGCTTAAATATGAGTAAAACGACCATTAAATGACGCATTCATCTATAGATAGACTAATTGATGAAACCTTGCAGCTCTGTTTAGTTTTATTTGATTAAGTTTTAGAGGCTTGAAGAGGTGAAACTAGGGCTGAGCAATATAATCAGTGTCATATCAATATCCTGATATGAGATCAGATATAGTGGTATTGTGTAAGTGTTGTCTTTTCTTGGTTTTAAAGGCTGCATTGTAGTGTAGTGATTTTCTGAACTTACCACACTGTATCCCTTCTACTATTTAGTTATTACATCCACATCCAAATGCAGCAAAATTGGAGGAAAGCTTGATTAATAATATCACAATTTTGATTCCAAAATACATTTCCTGTTCCTGTAACCTATCCTGTCCTATCATTTCCTGATGGCATTGATGAATCCAAAACTCCAGGTTGGGAACCACTTGTGTAGGTGATGTGACCGGGTTACTATTAGAAGTAGTGTTGCTTACTTATTTTTACAATAATACAGATGGCAGCTATTCAAACATAGTCTTCAGTCATCTGTGTGTGTGTGTGTGTGTGTGTGTGTGTGTGTGTGTGTGTGTGTGTGTGTGTGTGTGTGTGTGTGTGTGTATGTCTGTAGTTGGGAGCGTACACACTGTTTCCATGGCCGTCGGCTGATGTGCGAAGCGATGCGGCACCACTGGCTGCTCCTCGGGGCTTGCGGCTGGGTGCTGCTCATCCTTATGTTTGTCAGCAAGTTCATCAACTTCAGAGCAGTAGATGGTGAGCTGTCATCTCCTTTATTAATCATCTACTACAATATATATATATATATATAATATATAATAACCTGTATGTATATGTATTTTCAGACTATGGAGAGAGGGCTGTTGGTCAGAGTTGGACAGTGTCAGGAACCAAAGTGGTGAAGCTTATTCCAGCGTCCAGACCAGAAAAAAACGCTCCAAAGACATCAGACCAGGTAACTATTTAGCTGCTAATTGTACTGAATGACTCTGTGTGAAATTAATTCATTTTTCTCCTGCTGCTCCAGTGCTTCATTAGAAGCTCTTTGAATAATTGTTGGAGTGCTGTAAATAACTTGCATATAATGTTATATCCCGCCAACCTTGCTGCTCTAATTTCATTTTCTTTTTAACTTCTCTCTCGCTCCTCAGTCTACTCTACTTTCCTATTTTAAAAACAAGGCAATTACATTAGTGTTGTTTGTGTGTTTCAGCCTTCAGTTCCACCTACAGGGGTAGACTGGCAGTCAGTTGCTGACAAGCGAATTGAGCTGCTCTCAACTGTATGTAAGAACAGCAGCCTCAGGAATTTGACTCACGTCTCCATCAGCAAGTTTGTCCTGGACCGCATCTTTGTCTGTGACAAACAAAAGATCTTGTTCTGCCAGACGCCTAAAGTGGGGAACACACAGTGGAAGAAGGTCCTCATTGTGCTTAATGGTAAGTATGGAGTAGATGAAGGTAATAACAAGGCACATGATGGCTATAATAATGAAGAATGGCTGATAAATCCCTGTAGTGCTTGTGTGATTTAGCTGTACACAAATGGGAAAAGCAAGACACTCATAGCTCAGTCATGTAAAACTGGGTGCTGTATAATATTCAGTGTGACTTGAAGTCTGTCTGTTTAATTAGGTAATTTTGTTAATGAGTTACTGTATGTGATTGTGGCTGGCAGGAGCATTCACCACTGTGGAGGAGATCCCAGAAAACCTTGTTCATGACCATGAGAAGAATGGCCTGCCCCGCCTGTCATCACTCACTCCACAGGAAATTACTCACAGGTTAGCTCAGAGTTACTGTGATGAATACAGTCTTACTTTTTCCATGAGTCAGATACTTAGTTCTTGTTCCAGATACTTAGTTCTCAGCCAGAATTTGGCACAATGTAGCAACAGAATGTGTTGAATTTCATAACTGTTGATATAATGTAAACTTATAGCTTTGTTGAGGTAATGTTATGATCTTTGTGAGGAATTTCATGTAAAGTAATTATGACGGTCAATGAGGGTACAAAAATGTTGATCCAATGAATGAAGAACTTTTTCTTCCTCAATAACTTTACTTATAAAACTTTATGTTCCTCAACAGATTAAACACTTATTTTAAGTTTTTCATCGTGAGAGATCCCTTTGAGCGGCTGATTTCTGCATTCAAGGACAAGTTTGTAAAGAACCCACGCTTTGAACCTTGGTACAAGCATGACATTGCTCCAGCCATCATCCGTAAATACCGCAAAAGCCATCGTGACAGCGACCTCACAGCCTCTGGCCTGCACTTTGACGACTTTGTCCGTTACTTGGGTGACGTGGAAGGCCGAAGGCGCATGGACCGGCAGTTTGGTGAGCACATCATCCACTGGGTGACTTATGCAGAGTTGTGTGCACCATGTGAGATTCACTACAGCGTGGTAGGCCACCACGAGACACTGGAGCAAGACGCCCCGCACATCCTCAAAGCAGCAGGCATTGACCAGCTGGTGTCCTACCCTGCCATTCCTCCGGGCATCACACGCTACAACAAGACCAAGGTGGAGCACTACTTCTCAGACATCAGCAAGCGGGACATCAGACGTCTGTATGCACGTTACCAGGGCGACTTCCGTCTGTTTGGCTACCCGATCCCAGAGTTTCTACTGAACTAAAA
Organism: Scomber scombrus; assembly: GCF_963691925.1. Lineage (NCBI taxonomy): Eukaryota > Metazoa > Chordata > Actinopteri > Scombriformes > Scombridae > Scomber > Scomber scombrus. Next base: position 8,624,234 of record NC_084993.1, on the reverse strand, counting down.
TAATTAACACTAACTAAAAGACATGTTTTCATATCAAATCCTCTCGACATCTTGAGACGAAGGTGTACTGTAGCTGACCGTGTGCCACAGAACTGGTTGGTACTCAGTAAATGACACACTGTAACGTCTTTGTTCTTATTTTAGCCATTTGTGCAGGAATAACTGAATAACTGGTTGTTGCTACGTTGGCTGTATTTGAAATGACTGAAAACGTGCTGCATATTTAACTATTTTTATGGCGTGGGTTTCTAATGATACTGACAAAATATAGTGATGGGAGAAAGGAAGTGTTGAGATGTGAACACCGGCAGCTGCATTTACCTCAACAGCCAACATTTACCAATTAACAGAGTCAAACAGTGAGATTGAGCTGCACAATTGATCAATTTGTTGTTGATGGTGGAAAAGAGGGTCAATAAGATGGTCAAATGGAGAACACTTTTCTTCCTTATATTTAATGTTTATGACTGAATGACACTTACATGTCAGATAGGTACTCTGTAGTGCCGTTGATACAGGCCCGTTACCCTGTATTGTAGCTGTTACATTGCACTGTATGGATCACCAGTTTCTAATGGTTTATCCTAACATGGAAAGCTATGGACAATGCCATGCGTTATGACGTGTTGTGTCTTCTCGACACAGGTAAAGATAATGTGTATCAGGGATGCTAACATTTTTGGACAAGGACGATCAATGGCAAGAATATAAAACTGACTCATTGATATTTTATAACATACAAATCAACTTTCTACCTTTTTTTTAAACAATTGATATTTCCATAATGCAAGGCATATTGTTGTCTTGTAGAAACGTTGTTAAACAGCATCAAGATGGTTGAAATTAACCGAGACCCTGATGAATATTGTAGAGAGGGCCCAGCCTTGTTCAGTACTGATCCATAAGAAGAAAATGTATCGACTGCTTTTGACTCTATTCATTCAGCTGTTAACAGCAATGGGACATTTGAAGTACATTGGATTTTAAAGGATTATTTTTTATCCTCTGTCACAGATGTTATTGTGTAATGTATGTACGTATGTTCTTAACATGACTTGCAACTCCCAACATTTGTATTACATGTTGCTATTTATAATGTTATTAACCTGCTGACTAGTGGCACAAACAGTGTCTCAGCTGAAAGACAGTACTGCCTCCATGCAACCTCCTGGTGACCTTTTTGGACAGGTGGTTGCAATACAAGAACACTAGTTAGTAATAAAGTTCCATGTAAAATAACAGAATGGTGGTAATTTGCTGCTTTCACATCTGCTTATGTCAATTATTACATTTTTGTAGATTTTCAGAGTTCGCTCTCAGAAATGTCGGGTTTTTTCAGTCCTATTAATTTACTGACTTATTTTTTAATGATTCATTTGAGGAAATGTTAGAAAGTGCAGCCAGGAATCAGCAGTTAGATTCAAGCATGGGCCAGTTTTTTTCATTGTTATTCAATAGGAGGACCACCGTATCACAAGTGTGGTGAAAACACAGGCCTGTATTTTTCCAATATTATTCCAATAATATTAGACTTTATTCACGTGCCAAATCTTTTTGCTGGAGGGCCAAATTTAGCCAACAGGCTGTTATTTACCTCCCACTGCCCTTAACCACAGTACCAGTCAAAGGTTTGGACACACCTTCCCATGACTGACTTGACTGTAACTGTTTGTCTAGCTGTGTTTTTCCCCCAACATGGTTATAAAATATTTTGCTAAACAAACTGATGTGAGCTATTCATTCAGCACATGGTTCCCTGACAAGTGTATATAAATCACCTGCAATACTATCAAATGTCCACAAGGTGTCAGTAAACCATTTTAAATTTGATTGCTTACTTAAGGAGGCCACAAACCTGATTGAACCCTTGGACTGAATGCCACCATTGGACCGTTGAATTTACACTTGAACCATGGGAATGAGGGCAAAACAATGACTTTATGATATTTCCAGGCAACACAGATGGGGTGGAACAAGATCTTCATTATAACTGTCCAAGCTTAACGTACGGCAAATGGATTTAAGTTGATTTAAAGGGCTTAAGTGTGAGTTAAGGGTCTTAAGTATTACACAGAGTGCCATAAGTTAAGACTTTGTGCTTGCATGCTCATGTATGTCTGTCCACACTACCAGGTGACTTCTCTCACCTTGTCTGACTGGTTTGTCTGGCTCTGTCATTTGAATGTTGAGCTACAGTTTGTTTAACCAACAGATTAGCTGGGTCTGTTTGAATGTTTCATTGTGTTGTGATAAATTACTGCAACACTGCGGCTGAGAAAATAGGCCTTTTCATGTCAACTTTTCTGCCTTTCTGCAGTGGATTTGCTCCTCTTGAAACATTGCTTCTTATGTTGATGCAAGGTTGTAAAATGCTGGAGAGCACCAATATATTCTCACAGAACACTATCTGATTAAGAGCATGCTATATACACTAGAGTATGTAAATAATTAAAAAAAATAAGGTAGGGTTTTCAAGAGGTACCGGGTTTAGGCTGTGAAGGATTGAGTAGCATTTACATTGATGTGCTGCTATAAGAAGCAGAGGCTGATACAGACCTCCTGCTTGAACAGTTATACCCACATTCATATAATTAAAGATTTCATTTCTATTGGAAATCTTCTGGGGGCACAGAACAAAGAGTGACACTAATAAAATACTGGCAAAACATCACTGACAAAACACTAAAATGATGAAAAAACATGATAAATTGTCATGCATCTGTTTTAAGTGGGCAGATAGTGAAGCATCTCTTCTTTAAAACCAGAATAATACATGTGGCTTGTCTAATGATTAATGTATTTGTTCTTTATGTCCAATATTGGTCCACTGCACTTACATACACAGCATCACTCATGAGATTGCTCACTTGCCACACCCATGATTACCAATATTGACACTGAAGCCTCACATGCGCATGTACATAAGGATGCTGTGCAGTGGGGAGGGTCTGCTCCTGTCTGCCTCTATTTGTCTCACTCACCCTGCTGCTTGTGTGAAATGTACATATACCAACATGAAGGGGGATATGAGTGATAAGGTGAGTCATGTCTGTATCCATGCCTGATGTGCTGATGAGGCCCAGCCCTTTTCTTTCTGTGTGGAGCCGACCCGGCTTCCTGTGTTTGTGCGGCTCTCAGTCAAAGCTGCGTCAAGTCAGACACAGGCAGGCAGGATGAAAGCGGAAATCCAGCAGTTTGACTCTCAACGCAAATGATCGTTTGAAGAAAATTTACATCAGGAGGCACACACAGAAGGTAACAGGCCACGCCCACTTGTATCAATTAATATCGCACTTCAGATTTTGATTAATACTCGCCCCCAGAGCATTGACACCAATTTTGGTGAAATTCTGTCCACTGGGTTTTCAGATAAACTACCCATTCCCAATGACAGACTGAAGTCATGTACCAACCAGAAGCGATTTTAGACCATCCTTAGTGGTGCTCAACTAAACTAAGACTAAATTTGATCTCAGCACCCCTAAAAATACATAAATAATGACTGTATTTTTTAAACACTTGCATGGCATTGTATGTCTGATCATAGAATCGCCCCTGGTACTAATATATATGATGATTGGACAATTATGAATGTGTTATGGCTAATTTATTTATGTTTGCCCCCAATTTCAAGATATTTTGGTTAATGGTGGTCCTGCTTTTCAACAAATCCTGCCCATTTATAGTACACACACTCACACCCTGGGACTAAGTTCAAAATATATGCTACTAATGCTGCACTTTACTATTTATACATCCATGTATTTATTTTTCTGTTATAGCCTATATATACACACATAGGGTGGATAAGGATAATTCGGGACACTTTTTGCAATTCTGACTTGTTAACCATATTTACATATGAATCAAATACATTATATCAACACCTTATATCATTATGAAATCCCTGAGATGTTTCCTTGTTAATTGTTTTGCTTTCTGCATCAGATTGTTAAAAAAAACTTGAAGCCTGTATGTTCGCATGTGTAATGTTAATGGTATCTATCTATCGATCTATCTAAGTGAGGCTTTTATTTTGAAACTGAAGCGGAAGTGTGAGTTTATGACTCCAGCTTGACGTCAGTGGCAGAGGCAGGGAGAGATCCCGCTGCTGCCACCTCAACATGGAGTAGAGACACCCCAGCGCTCACTGCTAACCAGCGGATCCCACAGAGAGGAATACGCGACGGCCTCTTTTTCATTTATCCACCGAGGTCTCCGCAAATGATACAGCGGCGAGCCCTTTTTTGACGGCGCAAAGAAAAGCTCTGCTTTTATATGAAAGATGGCGAACGACTCTCCGGCTAAAAGTCTAGTAGACATAGACTTGGCTTCATTGCGGGTGAGTGCTGCCGAACCGAGCCTATGTTTTTTTTACGTTTAGCGAGCTTGTATTTCATGTAGCTCGATAAAACACAAGTCCATAAGTGTGAGTGGTGCTAGCAAGTTTAAACCTGCTCTCCAATGTGCCTCCTTGTTGGAACAGAAGTATTGAAAATGACCGCTGAGCCATAGCGAGGTGTTGCCAGTGTCTGGTTTTCCTTTGTTCGAGATGCATTTGGCATGTAGGGTAAACCAGGGCGCAACAGCTGGCTCACACTGGACAATGTTGTTTATAATAGAGAAATATTAACATTCTTTTTTTAATATTCACGCATTCTCTCCTTTTCTTTTCAGGATCCAGCTGGGATATTTGAATTGGTGGAGGTAGTTGGAAATGGCACCTATGGACAAGTCTACAAGGTTGGTTGGAGGCGCAGTGCATGGCCTGTCCTGTTTTCACAGCAGAGGCTGAGCATAGCCAATGTCCCCCCTCCCCTCTCTCTCTCTCTTCTCTCTCTTTCTCTTATCAAGTCTGCGAACAAAAGAACTCCCATTAAAAAACAACATGTCTTTAAGATGTAGCTATCATACTACATCACAGATGTTACAGCTGAAAGAAACAGAGGGATGTATTGTTAAGAGTTTCTAGTTGTACTAGTTTGTTTTGGTATCAGTCTTGATATGAAGCTGTAATTGTTCAGCTGGAACTGGGAGGTATGTGTAAAGAGTGAATCAGACAGTCTACGGTCTGATGCATCACCTATCTTACATCACTTGTGCTACTGAAAAGCAGGTGAGAAGGCAGGGATGGAGAAACTGTCATAAGACTAATCCTGCTGGCTGCACTTCTCACTCTGCAGCTCGTCCATATATACATAAGCGTATATATATATATATGTATGTAATTTTCTGACAAAACCAACTTTCATATCCTGTCTAAATCAGAGCTTTTCCATTTCACTGAATGGGAATCCTACTCTCTGCGCCATCTGCTCTCGGTGTCACATTTCCCTTTTGAAAATTAACATTGCGGCTGTTGAAAGACATCAACAAGGAGGGAGAGAGAGAGAGAGAGAGAGAGAGAGAGACGGCGAGTTGTTGAAGATGTGTTCATTCTGTGATTTGTGGCGGAGGAGACGGCCTTTGAGATTGGAGAGGATTGGAGAGTTGTGCATCTTTGCCTCTAATGTTACTGTCTTGTGTTGTTATTGTTGCACCCAGCTAACCAGTGTAGGATCCATTTTGTTGCCTACTTCTACGTGACATTTAACCACATACATATGTATGCTAAACAGACAGCGCACAGACTGTTAATAGACTGGAAGTAGCTGGCTAGGCCCCCCCCAAAAAAAACATTAATTTGCTTGTGCACTAAGCAGCAAGCTAAGCTGAGTATTTAATTCTGACAGCACACAGTGCTCCAGTGACCTCCATTCAATCCCCCAGTGCTCCCAGGATCTCCCCCGCCCCTGCTCTCACAGAGACAACCCATCTGTGTGCGTGTGCTCATACACCTGAAACCAACCCCTGTGGTAGTGTGAAGACAAGGAAGAGGATGACACTGATGTCATTAGGAAGTGTGATGCTGCTCGCGTGCTATCTTCCCACCAGATGGTTCTGAGCCGGGCGTATGGGACGGAGAATTACTGCTTCTGCCTCTTTTTTTTGTCCCTTAATCTCTCGCTCCATTCACTGTCCGATGCTAATTCTATTTGCGAGTGCTGCTGTGTGGGAATGGAGCTTGTACAAGAGAGGGCTGTCAGATTAGCCTGCAGTTGACACAAAGACGTGGTCGTAACAGCAGCCCGCATGAGATAAGCCAAACTGTCTGTAGTCAAAGCTCAGCGCGGCCGAATACTGGAGCTTGCTGCCGATCAGCTGTCGATCAGTGCTTCATCGACTGTCATGTTAACCAGTTGAAGAAGCATGTGGCCTGCGAGCATGTGTGGCGGTGGTGGAGGAAGAAGGGGGGGGGGGGGGGGGTGTGCAACTGGTAGAAGAGCAGCTGTCCAGTTCCACACAAACCTGCCCGCCACTCTCACAATGCTGAATTTGTCCTCGGTACTCTTTTGGGTCTCCCCTCGAATCGGCCAGTCAGTCAGTCAGTGAAGTCAGTGAGGTCCACAGAAAGGAGGTGTTTGTCTGCAGCCGTTCAAATGCCAACCGACTGAATAATCACAACAGCCCCCCAACCGAAAACGGGGTGGAGTTTCTTCTCCCTCTGAGGCCTTTTTCTGCTTTGTCAAGCACTTGGTCACAGTTTGCAAGCCCCCTTTTTAGATAACACAATGTGACCAAGCTTCTTTGATTTGTAGTGACTTTTGATTCCTTTGAGACGTTTCTCTCTGGCTTTTTTTGTTATATTAAGGGGGGCTGTAAGGAGGAGAAAGCCAGGCATTGATAAGCCTTGAATTAATAGTTTTTTGCAACAAATATCAAATGTTTAAGTGCAGCTTTTGCATTTCTGTCTTGCTTTTATGAGCCTACCAGCACCCAAAGTAATTGATCCTCCTCAGGTGATATTCAGAGTCTTATGATTCATTCTCAAGCTGCAAAGATTATAGATTAATCGATTAATCAGGCAGTCGAGCAAAAATAAAAAAAACGTTTGCTTGTGAGAATTTGAGGCTTTATGCTGTCATACATGAGAGTAAAGAGGACTATTAGTTGGAACATTTTGAACATTTGAAACATTTGGAAACGTCAACATGGGGTCTTAGAGGTTGTAACAGGCATTTTTCACCATTTCCATTTAAAAAACAGCACACAGGTTGTGTAATAATACATTTCCCTCACTTTTCATCACTGCTGGTCTCAACTAAACCTCTTTACATGTCTCTGCTGTGTTGCACTACTTTACATTTTACATTTGATGGCAGAAAATGAAAGAGCCAAGCTGTTCACTAAGACCTGAAATGCCATGTCAAGGTTCTTGTGGCCGTGCTGTGCTGCTGGCCCTGTAGCCGCAGTCTGTGCCAAGAGGGCAGCCGTTGCCCCTGGAGGGGTGCCAGATTACAGTCCACTTCTGAAAAACACAGCACAGCAGATTTTGACTGATGGCCATAATGAAAATGACGTTATAGCTAAAAAGCCCCTTTTTAAATCACTTGATTCGGCCAGCTGGATGATTGGAACTGAAGCCTGGATCTATATACAGATTCATCATCATCATCAGTTTTTACAAAGTTCCGCAGTCTTTTAGCTTTTACTGACAACTGGGACATAAAAAATAATTTATTGCAACCAACACAAGCGTTTTTAGCCACCTTATTTAGATTTATACCAGTAAAGTGCTGATAAATTGTAGGATCCCTCATCGTAATCCCCTAATGTTGCATGAGCGGCCGTTTTCTTTAATTTAGTTTTTAGCAGCGCTATAAAGCAGTGGATAAATATGGACAATGCCTGTAGTAAGTAAATTGGCCTCCGTGTTTGTCGTAAATAAGTAGCTAGTGGAAGGATTACGCCATTAAGACTGCTGCACAGAATGTCTCTCAAGTCATTAGTCATTTTAAAATGATGCATTTCTATCCACACACATACACACACATGCACGGTGAAAACACTGCACAAAGAGCTCCTCTCCTTCCTTCAGTCTTTATCAGTTGGCTCTGGACCAGCTGGCTCAGGTGCCTCACTCATGGATACAGGGATTTAAAAAAAAAAAAAAAAAACAGCAAGAAAGAGTAATGATAACATAGAAAAAGCCTTGATTCCTTCAAATTGTGTGGTATGTGAGGGAAGATTCACTCGGCTCTACAGAATGGCCATATATAGTCAGGCCTGAGGCTTGAGCCCCTGCTGACCTGCCTCCCTCCCTGCTATGCATCCATGGGGTGTGCCAAGTCTGTGCCCACCAGTGTTTTCAGATTTCTCACATCCCGATTTCATATGCATTTATGAGTATTCATCCGGTGGTTAAAACCTATGATGAACTGACTCGATGCTCTCTGGTGCAATGCCAGTGTAGCGTCATCAGCATCAAGATGATTTTTTATTATCCTCATTTGTTCTCTTGTGCATTATATGACAAGATGTTTCCAAAAGTAAAGACACATTTTCTTCCCCCGTTCCTCACTCCGTCCTCCATCTTCCTTCCTTTGTTGTCCTCCCCCCCTCCTCAACCTTAGGGGCAGCCTCGCCCCTGCCCTCAGGACAAGAAGCTCTCTCCTCGGGGGGCTAGCTACGCCTGACGGGCACACGGGGTTGGGAGCTGCCGCCGTGGAGGGAGCAGAACCTCTTGTGCAATCTGTTAAATGCCCACCAGTGCCATATGGTGTTAAGCTAGACTGGTGCTTACCTTCAGGGCAGTGGTTGTCTGTGACGAAAAGCGGCAAGGTGCTTCGAATGTTTGCTCAAAAAAAGAAAGGAAACGGGAGATTGTGGGTTTTGTAAAACAGGCTGCCACTGGAATCTTTATGGCTGTCTGCAAACAAGTGAAAGACGCACCAGGCTTGCTCTTAAAATGAGAAGAGATGCCATTTAGCTGTATCAGCTGACCATGAAGGGGGTCGAAGATGTTTTCTGACTTGAGTTTAATCCTCATCGACCCTGCTGCTGCCTTCAGGGTGTCCAGAGCTGAACTGATGCTGGATCATTAAGGCATCAGTGCTGATAATCCAATTTTGGTCGTTCAAGTATCAATATTTGAGCATAAGTGAAAATCTGATTATGATGTATAAGCCAATGTTCATTTTAACATTTAAAAGACAAACATAAAATGTGTTTATTTGAGTTGAATGAGTTACAATACATTAAATATTTGAAAAGCACACCTGTAACACTTATTGACTTTTTGTGTTGTTATATTGTAGAAGAGTAAGTGTCAAACAGCATGGGAGCAACAGAGAGATTTCACAGCTTCTTCTTAATGTTTCTTACTAAATCTAAAGAAAAACCCAACAGAGCTATGTGTGAACTGAAATTCAGATTTAAGATTTTGATATGGCTGTGATATTGAAATGTTAGGAAACTACATTTTCCAACATAATTGAAAATGGTGAAAGTGGAGGGCTCTGCTTAAAAATAATGATTGTGGGATCTCGCCAAATATTTGTGATTATTATTATTAAATATGTAGGAATGTAGCCCATTGTCCATTTTTCCAGCTGCATGAATAAAACAAACAGCTGGATACTTGCTGACTGGTGGATTAGAAGCCATTGGTGGTCTTGTGCTTGCCTGCTTTGCTAATGAATGACTCTTGTATAGAGCTCATTGGTAAAGGTCCTGGGAGCCTGCGTGCTGATTGGCTGAGTAGCTTTTAGGTCAAAATCTGGGGGGGGGGGGTGGGGGGTGTAGAATGTGTCGCCCACTCTGAAATAGGGGGCCAGGGTCTTACATTGTGTCTTTCATACACACACATACACTCATACACTCCACTCACTGAGAGCATGTGGGTTTGCAAATACATTCATTTGGGCTCTTTTTTTAAACAGCTGAAAGGCGTGATGTATGTGTGTGTGAGAAACATTTCAAGCTCAAGTTAGAGACCCACAAAAGCACACTCCTCCACTCTGCTTCCTCTCTAGCTGACACTGTCCTCCGTCTCTTTTTGTGCCCATCTCCCCCACAGTGACCCTCTCCCTAATGGGTGTCACAAGACCTGCAACGTCCCCTGACTGGCCAAGCTGCCTGAACAAAACTCCCTGTGTTTGTCTGTCCGTGTGTGTGTGTGTGTGTGTGTGTGTGTGTGAGAGCGTGTGCATGACACAGTCTGTGTGTAGCTCATTGAGCCACCTCATTACCAAAGTGGGGTTGAGATGAGACACAAAGGCGCTGGCAGACAAGACAGTCTCTCTCCAGTGCTTTTTACTTGACAGCTCTTTTCTCTTGGAGATCTCGTCTCCTGAAGAAATGTCTTGTTTTAATGTGGTAACGGGCTGCAACAAATCGGCCCACCCGTATATAACGTGTACACCTTATTCAACGGTGGAATCCTCTCAAGAGCAAATTCTTCATTTTCTGTATTTGTAGAGCCTCTCCAGTTGTTCCCATTCATGCCGCATGCAGTTGAAGCGCCTCTTTGAGTTTTCATGTTATTTCAATGACATCATACCAGAGCTAAGGATATTTTCTCCCAGCGGGAATCCCGCTAACCATCTTTCCCTGCTTAAAAACCTGCAAATTAGCATTTGAAATACACTCGCCTATCGATTACAGCCGTAATTTACAGCAGTTAAGATGTTGGCTGATTGCTTTTTTTCACACCCTTTACATGTTTTTGTTAATTCCTGTTTAGTCATGAGGAAAGACTCCACCACACACACATCTTTGATCCTTTACAGCAGCCAGCCACTGCACTGTGATCAATAGAGGCACAGTCACATCAGCTGGCCTTCCCTTTCTGACTACTTTAGCCATGAGCCACAGCCAGCTTTCTGGGTCGGTCAGACCAAAGCTCTTTTCATTTCTTTTCTTCCCTTGCTCATACCATCTTATTGAGCCGTTTACATACACTTGCTTTCTCTCTTTTTTTAATTCTCCTTCCACTCTCGTCACTGTGTCCCTCTCATTGTGTCCACCTCTCCTCCTCTTTGATTTCTCATCGTTGTCACGTCCATACTTACTTCTCAGGGGAGTGCTCGAGTGGAGGCGTGCGTGCGTGTGTGCGTGCGTGCGTGTGTGTGTGTGTATTGGGTCAGTGTGCTGGTATGCAGCAGTATAAAGTAGTAGAGTCCAGAGAGGCAGGGGGAAAAGTACAACCCTGGATGTCATGTGCCACTACTTACTGCTGATTGATCATTTCTCTCTCACAGAAGACATGTGAAGCAGGATGAGGCGTGCATCTGTGTGTGTGTGTGTAGCCAAGTCTTGAATTGGACTTGTGCTCAAACCACTGACTGTATATTAACTTAGTGGAATATTGAGACGATAGTCCGACTGAGTGTGAGTCCTTTCGCTGGTGATAGCTGTAGGTGAGGGAACTGTCAATCACAGCCGTCAATCATCGTCCAGACATCAAATCTTACTCTTCAGATCTTGAAAACGGAGCAATAATTTCCAAATTGACCACCAGCACTTTTATTAGAGAGCCTGAATTTAGAGATAGAGACCATAATGACTCACTGAAATGGTAGCCAGCCATCATCTAGCAGCTGATGATGGTATTGCACTTTCAGGTACTTCCACACTGGCTTCAGCTTCAAGCTTTTATAGTTGCCGCCACGTTTTGTGTCCATACGTCTGTCCAAAAGCGTCCCGAGGTAGATTGAGGTTGTGACCCGCCTGTTTTATCACCTCCTGTCCACCCACCTTCTCACTCGGCCAGTTGAAACAACACCTTAGATGTTCATTTGACTCTGTGGAGAGGCTGGAGAGGTGGGTGTCATCTATCCCTCATTATCACAGCTCTGCCATCTAACACACACCAAGTCGCCAGTGACCTTTTTGAAGAACCAAACCATGGCACCCAGCCGTCCTCTCCCACCACCCATCCCCATCTCCCTCGCTGTGTGAACTAATAATATGAAACCGAGTTTGTTTTGCACCTACATGGCTTGTTAGAAAGCATGTCGCTCAATTTCAGCACTCTGTTGTGCAACGGCAGCGTGAGCCAAGAGTCTGTTGGGGAACAACAGTAGGGTGACCTGGTTAGAAAGCCGGCCAGCCAGCGTTTTGAAATAGTGGCTAAGTGTGATTGATTGCGCACTAATGTGAACGATGTAGGGAGGGAGAGGTTCTTTGTGTTCTGGTCAGTCAGGATGCAGTGGATACGAGCCTGTTGGAGCAGTGTATGGGAAACAGTACTCCCCCTCTGTTCACACCGACTCTGTGGGCAGACCACTAACGATACTGCTGAGTATTACTGCTCACTTCTGTTGAGTGAAAATCCACCCTAAAACATGAATCGTAGCTTTCTTAACGGTCATCGTGGACAGCTCTGGTTTTAATTAATGCACATTACAGGTTGGATCACTTACGCTCAAACATATTGTGACAGCACCTGAAGCGTATTTTCTTTAACTGGCACTGTGGGCACACTTTCTAGTAAATACATGCTTGTGAAATAATTCTCATTTTAATGGGACCCCTCATGTCAGCACTCGGTTTAATGGTGCAGCCTGCTGGAGGCTCACTTGAGTTTCTAACGTTGAGTGAGATTTGTTCTCTGCTGCACTGTTAATTGAGCCCTCGTAGAATAGTGTATTTTGTTTTAGGGTAGATTTGAACTTAATGTCTCTGGCTCTAACGGCAGTAAGTCAGTCAGTGGTTTAGTGCTGAGCTGGAGGGAGGCCAGAAACACATCTGGCCGTGGTTAAGAGGAGCTGTGATGGAGGAGTGGAGATGGAGGCCAGGGAGGGCTGAGTGATAGCTCAGTGCCTCAGATAACCCCTCCACAGCCACGCCTAGCCGGCTGCTTCAAGGGGCCCTTAAGGGCCCAACCGCAGCCCTCCAGTGGTCAACCCAGGCCTTTTCAAGAGCCTCAACAGGGGCCCAACTGCAGGACTCATTGGCCATTTAAAATTACAGAGAGGAAGTTAGTGTCATGTGGTTGGTTGATTCTAATTGGAAGTTATGATAGAGCCAATTAGACTATATATGTTATGCTCTACATTTATAAGATTTGTTTTTAACATCTATGGCCAAGTACTCTGTATACATTGATCTCTCTTCAAAGAGCTTGATGCCAAATTCCTTAAATGATCTAATACATATTTAACTCAGAAGCACTGTGTACATGAGGTAGGGCATGTGACCAGTACCAGCACTGGTTTTACACAACAAATTCATCATGTTAGATGCTGCATACTTTTTTTCAGTTATGTCCTGTGCACTCATATACTCTGCTACGTCCAATAATCATGTGATGTGATTGAAAAGAGGAGGATATGATTTGTTTTGGGTGAATTAGAAACAGTGTCATTCATTTCATTTTTTTAAACTGTAAAATGTTTACTCAGTCCATATACCTGTCAGTTATTTAATAGTCACACACAAGTGATCCTTATTAAAACTTTATGTCATGTTTTCATGTTCAGAGCTACAATAGTTTTAATTGATTAAGCCCAAACCATTTTAATAATCGATCATTGTTTTGTGTCTTTTTCTTTTTTTTTAGGGTTGCATTAGCATTGAAAATCAGCCTCTGGTAGAGTTTGTAGACCTTAGTAAATACATTTTTAGTTAAGTCAATACATTTAAAGTTGCAGTATTTGTCATCTGCATCATATCTTCTATATGATTGTTTTGTAAAACCCTTGAAAAAGGGTTTATTTCCAGTTGAATTGAGAGTACAATTGTGAGAATGGTGCTGGATGTGATTTTGACCCTGGCTCTCTCTATGATTTTGTTAGCCAGTCTTTCCCAGAATAACCTGGTTCATAATGGATTTGTTGGATCTATTGAGTAGATCTGGAATTAACCTTTCTCCAGTTTATCAAAAAGCTGTTTGTTTAATTTGTGCTGACTCACATCACCCGTAATTACTCATGCAGTATAGTGTCATCCCCAAAGTAATTGCTCAGTTTTTTCCTTATTTCAAGGACAATGTGTGGATGATGTGAGGAGATAAAAGGATGTCGAGGAGTTTTTGTGCAACCCAGACTTATTACTCATGTGCTAATGTTGTGTAACCCAGTTGTTTTGTGGTATTAAAATGCAGTAACCTTGCGGTCTAGATAACATCAACTCCACCCTGGAGCTGAAAGACTTCTGGGTTCATATGACTGTAACAGACATTCGGAGGCTATCAAAGGGTTAAACACATTTATCTATACACTGTCCACAGTAACACTGTAAGAGTTAACAGCTTTTGTTTATTAACAGCCATAAAGAGAGAGATTAACGAGGTAGTTATTGAGTTAGCTATATCTCACAAAATATCTGACTTAATCCTAAAATCAAAGCAAGCTTCACCTCAAAAAAAGTATTGATTTCTGATCAAACTGTAGTGGTAACAGATGGGGGTTGTCGCTGAGAAACAGGATTTAAATATAGAAACTTCTTTGCATGTTTGGTTTTCCAGTTCTATGTTGATTAATGAGCTGTTAGAGCCTTGCTTGCCTAAGAAATGTTAACAGAAAGTTAATAACATTAATCTTTTGATAGTTGATTAATCATTTGAGCCACTTACAACATTCTCCGAGTCAAGCTTTCTTGATGTGAGGATTCTTTTAATGTTTTAAATGATTGTAACCTGAATGCAGTTGTGAGAAATAATTGGCCAATTCCTTGATAATGAACATAATTATCAGTCACAACCCTATTACTAATATATAGTTACTGGAAAGATATAATTACATGTTGTCACTTTGTGGCTTTGCAATATAATTCATAAATTGGTTTTGGTCTTTAGTCTCCCTGCATGACTGCATTCATCTGCACAGCGACAGTAACAGTGGAGGAACAGTTAAGTTAAGTCGACTCATCAAGTAATATAATTAAGAAGTCCTATAAGTGCAACTAAGTAGATTTTTGTTCTCTTGGTTAGACGTGTGACCTATGAACCCAAAGCAAAGCGCATCAGCCAGTACACGGGGATGTGACAGCCATAATGTCAGCCTCACTGTTGTTTTTGTAGTGGCGACCCCTGGGATCAAAGTGGAGAGGATTAAAGGCATTGTAAAGTGTCCCTCTCATCCCCCTCTCCTGCCCAGTGAAAGAGAGGGCCCCTAAGCCTGCATGGCTTTTATTGTCATAATCCATATAGTTTCAATTGACTATGGAATGCACTGGCTAAGATGATGATGATGGTAGTGGTGAGGGGGGGGGGTTCACATGTGTGTTTGAGTTGTGTCCTTCTGCCGCATACAGTGCAAGTGGTGTATGCTGTGTATTGGTGCATGTGTGCAGCAGCAGTATCCCTGCAGTGCTGCCCTAAAGAGTTAGGAGGGGAATACCCGGCTACCAAAAATGTCCCACGTTTTATCTCCTCTAGGGGTTGGGGGTGCGAGGGAGGGGTTGCAGGCCTCTATTTCAGTCCTTTGTTTATGTAAAGAGTGGCAGTAGGGTGCTGGGAGAGCAGAGGAGTCTGGGAATGTCGGAGTTATATAGCTTGGGAATAATATGGCATGTACTGTATATAGCAGGTTTAAGCAGCCTGTGGGATACATTATGAATAGAACCCATATAATTAAGTAGGAGAACATGCACTGGAATATGAGTTCTTGTCTTTCTGTGTTTCTGTCAGTCACACACACGCACACGCTTCCTCAGTTCATTAATCATCACCCAGCTGACAGTTAATAAGACTAGAATGAGTTTGCCAAGTGGAGTGTGAATGCTCACCTTTGTTTGGTCTCTTCACAGGGACGACATGTCAAGACCGGACAGCTGGCTGCCATCAAGGTCATGGACGTCACGGAGGTAAGAACGAACAATATATTGTTTCAGGGCTGACATCACAGTGGAAGCATGTGCAGTGACCTTTCTGAAAAAAAGGCTGTAAACCAAACGAAAATAGGAAATGAAAGTGAGCAACTGAAACTTTTTTTTAATGACTAATCGCAAACACAGTCCAAATGATAAATATCATAATCTAGTCCGATTTCATTCACATTTGGTGACTGATTGTTCGTCCCGTCCTCCCACAAGTCTACAGATTAGTCATGTTGGGTGTTTTTTTTTAGTTTAATGTCACAACTTCAAAATTTGAAACAACAAGGTAGTTTCATTGAGGTTTCATTTCCAGAGAATTGGTTTGATTTTTTTTTTACCTCCAGTTTAATTAGAAACAGTAGTAATAGTGGTGCATGTCAGCTATAGTCAAATGTGAAACTTGGAGAATATAATATTGTAGCTTTTGCTCTTATTGTCTGGTTGATATTAAAATCTGTAGACATTCCTTCAGATCTGACGTCTCAATGTTTTTGAACTCTCAGAGGAGAAAATGACATGCTCTGTAATGAGTTCTTACCCTCATAATAAACAGCAGGGGAAAGGGGAGAGGCAACAAGATGCTTTTTGAGTGAAGTGCGTCATTTAGCGGGCCAGCGGGCTGCCCTCAGCCGTGGGAGGTCCCAGTTTGCAGATGAGACAACGCACACAACCACACACGCAGAAACACACAAAGCAGCGTGTTTCAGAGTGGCAGCGAAGGCCAGCGGGGCCAACCACCCACACGGCCATAATAACGATGGAGGAATCTGGGCGTAATCATACTGTACCCGCATTAACAGACCTCACTGGTGACTTGTGGATTGTAGTTCATCATCTTCCCCCTGGGGGAGTAAAGTCTAAAGTCATCAGCTCAATTACACCCATGCATCACTAGCCTTATAAGGACACATTTACCACTCTTATATGCCACATATATCCTGGCAGTAATACATAAGCCTGAAATAGGTTAACGCAGCAGCACATAACCTATACGCCCTGACTTGCCTGCTGCCACTCCTCACATAAACCTACGTCATGATGAGTCAGAATTACACACTAACCTGATTTGTTATCATGCTTAATCAGTGCAGAGAATATTGCCCAACTGTTTCCTGTTTTGTGTGACAGGACATTAGGTGTGCCCTCTAGACATGTAGTAACTCACAGACAGCTTTTGTTGAATGGAAATGATTTATCACATGAAACAGGTGCTTGCACATGTACAAATAAATCCTACGGTTACTGTTTCTCTTTTGAAAGTGACACATTGAGTTGCTGTAAACATCACAGGCAGCTATCAAGACATAGGTCAGGATTTTTATTACCTGCACATGATTGAATAATTCATTTAAGGTGATGGCCCCCCCCCTCCTTTCAGACCTCACACAGTGATTTTTTTTTTTAAGTCGGTGTGACTGATTTAATTTGTACGCATTAAGTATGCTAATGCATTTCCAAGACGAATTTGCATTAGGAGTGCACTGACTATGATCTGAGAGGTGTTTTTTAAGCCTGTGTTCAATTAGAGAGTTTCAGTTCGTGATACAAGCTCGTTAGAACTGAAAAACACTCAGTTAATCAAGAACTATTTTCATTTAGTTGAAATTAGTTTAAGTCATTTTTTTTCAAGTACAAATGCAAATATTTCAGTTCAAGACTCTCACTTGAGTGAATTTACTGCTTTTATTTGACTTGTGTGAAAGTAAACTGAATATTTTTTGGTTTTGGGTGGTTGGGCGGAACATAAACATTTATTTTATGACAGTAGCTTGGGGTTGAGGAAACTGACTGGTAATATCTGACATTTTATAGCCCAAATTTTATATTAACTGTCAATGAAAAAGGCCCTAAACCTCATCGTCACTCCCAAAAATGAACACAAGCACCTAGATACAGAAGATATTCTTTCAGGATATTACATTACTTAACCTCCACAAAATAGTTTATGATTTAACAAGACTTCAAAGTGCTTTAATCAGCCCCTTTTTGCTATGAAATAACACACAGCTGGTTTTCCTCACATATCCGTTACCTGATTGTCACTATGATTAAGTTGGGCCGTGCTGCGCTCTCGTCTGTCCTGCTTGCAAGAGCTCATCTGCAGACACGCTGGCCTGTCCAGTGTCACTCTGACCTACATTCTCATCCCTGCTCCACATTCTCAAATCCAAACACTCCTCTCCGCCGCCATACAGGCCTAAAGCTACAAATGAATGCCTTTCTACTTTGAGTCTCTATTTTGTGATATATTAAAAGCATTTTCCAAATCCTCTGGTATAGAGCTGACTGGATGATTTGGGCGGAGAGCGGCTTTGTCCTTGTTTGTGTAGCTGCTGCTGTCTACTCCTTTTTTTTCGACTGTCTGGTAAAGGCCGAGTTTGTTTGTGCAATTTGGCAGGAGACATTTAAAGACTTAAACATCGCATGAGCCTAGGCTTTTTTCCCTGTTAAAATATACTATGAAGCTTTTAATGACAGAACATGTTGGCTAAATATCAATTCTGTGTTCATTTTGAGCTGCTTACAGATGTGTTTCACATCTGTAATGTTGGTGAAGACACAGAAACAAACAGAATCCATCTCTTACACCAAATTGTAGTGTATTTATATATTTAATTGTGGTTCAAAGTGAGTATTATGTTTGACCTATAGCCACAGATTAATAACCTCTCATGTGTATGTATTGTACACTGAGACAATGTTTTCCCTCATATCCTCTGCTCTGTCATTTGACCAAAACTCCCCTCCTCCCCCTCTTCCTCCTCTTCTCTCTCTCTTTCTGTCTCTGACACACATCACCATATGATTGTGCCTGTCTTTCCCCTCACCATGTGACTTGTGGCAGCGAGGCTTTCGCAGTCGGGAGTGTGATAATCCAACAGCTGCACAGCAGAGAGGGGTAGATGGGAGGGGAGGGGAGGATAGGGAGGGGAAGGGAAGGGAATGAAGGGGGGGGGGGTGCGCGCACAACAGAAAGGCTTACGTCAACTCAAAACGAGTCATGCAGCAGCAGTATGGCCACCTGCATAGACAGCCAACTGCCATTTTACTACATAGGTAGTGCATGTACATCAGATACAGTGTAATAACATGCACACATTGCATTACCTTGTTGTTAATTTTACTACATTTAGCAGCTGCGTGGCCTTGTAATTTAAATAAACATCACATTTAATATAAAGAAGACAACACTGTACATGTAGTCTGCAGTGATAATACTGTACAACCACCCCCCACCTTCGCTTTTCTATACCTCTCCTCCCACTGTACTTTTCTATAGGAGAGGCCATGTAACCATAAAGCAAAAGCACTGGCGGGCTGATCCCTGCATGTGTTCAATTAGCGTGTCACTGTTAATCACTGTCAAGTTACTATTGGGTGCATGCGGGGAGTTAGCTCTGCTGGCTAGCTCTGACCTTTTTGTGCAGGCGTGACACCGGACAGGTTTTTGCCTCTTTCACTTACACTAAAGGCCATTTCCAACAGAGACTAAACGCTGAGTTCAAGTTACATCTGGCAATCGATTTAGCATCTTTTAAACTCTGGATAAACCCACTGATTACCCTCCTCCCTGCAGGGCCTGTGTGTGTAATTATCAAGTCTGTTTTTAGGTTACGTTTGATTATTAAGTGTGTCAATTTCATGCTGATTTACTAGTCTTCCATTAAGTGATCCTGCACCTATGATGTGTGCGTATTTACTGTGGTTCTGGATCATGTCAGCCTGCTACTAATGTATGTCTTTGGAGGATTTGCCATCGATCTAATGTATATTTAGTGTTTTAAAATGGATTACAGATAATGGCCACTGTACACATCAACTCACTATAAGGCTCACTCATGCATCATTAATCCCTAAACAAAGGAATCATTTGCCAGTAGACGGGCTACTTCTACTGCATTGTTACGTAGTTGAGTCCTAGACAAACGATGAATAAGTGCCTGGTCAGGCCTCACTGAAGCTGCAGCGGGGCGTAGTCACATAGCTTGACCCTAAATATGGAAGTGAATTGATTTGTGACTGAAATGAAATGTCACTCAAGGCCCGATGATGATTAAAAGTTGATGCCTGCACAATCTTATTCTTGTATTTCATCATGATTTTTTTTTTATAACCCTGTAATGTTTGTGTGTGTTTGTAGGATGAAGAGGAGGAAATTAAATTGGAGATTAATATGCTGAAGAAGTATTCCCACCACAGAAACATAGCTACCTACTATGGTGCTTTCATTAAAAAGAGCCCCCCGGGACACGATGACCAGCTATGGGTAAGTCCTCAAATCCATTCAAGAAATGAATGTTGAGTAAGAAGGTATGGAAAAAAGAAATATGTAGCAACCATGCTTATTCGCATGTCCTTAAACCCTATAATATTACTTTATACTATGGTTTCCTTAATTACAGGTGATGTTAGGTCAGATACCATGGACTTTTCTTCTGACATATTTTGTATTTTTGTGTAGTTGGTGATGGAGTTCTGTGGAGCTGGTTCGATCACCGACCTGGTAAAGAACACCAAGGGGAACCAGCTGAAGGAAGACTGGATCGCATACATCTCCAGAGAGATCCTCAGAGTGAGCTCCTCTTCTTCTCTTCTGTCATCGCCTTTCCTCTCCTCTACTCTACTCTTTCATCACTCATGTCCTCTGTCTCTGTCCTCTTCAGGGTCTGGCTCACTTGCATGCCCACCACGTTATCCACCGTGACATCAAAGGCCAGAACGTCCTGTTGACTGAGAACGCTGAAGTCAAATTAGGTGAGCGGTAACAGAGGTTTTTCCATGTGTTTGCTATATTTTTCTCAGAGAAAGAAGATCTAAAGCCCCTTTAAGCTGCAAGATTCTGAAAGTGGACAATCTTGAGAGAAATATGGTGAAATCTGGTGTTGTCAATCAAGACGGCTGCTGCAACACTTATTTACAAAGTAACCAGAATACACTGATGACATGGTGAAACGCTGCTGCTAAAAAGTGCTGACCAAAGCTTGTGTATTTTTTTGTTTCATTTTCAGGGGCAGATAGATGACATAAGTTGATGACATGTCTCATTGCCTCTGTTTTTTCTCCGTTTACATCACAACACTGTAATTCGCCCAGGATTCCTTGCACAATCTGATATGTCTCAATATTGATTTTGTTCAGTCAGACACAGATCAGATCTCACACAGACTGTAAGCACCTGTAGTCTGTTAATGCCATGGAGAGGACAGCTCATTTCATGTGACTGCTGCTGTGAAGTGAAATTGTTAATTTTCCTTTACAATTAAGTTGAAAAAGAAGCGTTTTTGTCTGATTTAGTTTTTGACAATTTCCTTGCACATTTTCCTCTCCAAAATTGAGATAACCTAAATTAAACCACTTGAATGAAGTTACTTGAATCCCTCCTGTATAAATACCCAAATTGAACCCTACATAAAAATGAAAATATTACACCGGTTAAACGTTTTAGAACTCAATTTTTCCAGTTTTTATAGAAATTTACAGTACGTTCAATGTACGCTTAATGTTTCAATGTACTCTGAAATTACAGCATAGAACAAGTAAATGATTGGAAAAATATTTCATGGAATCTTTTTGTTTAATCCACATGTTTGACTCATCAGAGGTAGCCACCTCTTGCAGATATAACAGATGAACACACTTGTGGCATTGTTTCTACAATGGACATCAAATATTATTAATAATATATTATTGAAGTCATTTAGATCATTATATTCATGTCAAATTAATTCTGAACTTCAACTAGAGCGTTGCGTGACTCTGCAAAGTGCTGTGGTAGCCCTCTTGGTCCAGGGTGCCAGTCACTCTGGATCCATCAAAAGAGCTCCAGACCATCACGCTAAGCTTTTATATGGACATAGGGGTTTTTAAGTAATCGTTAAAAGTTGGTACATCTGTAGAAATAGTTTGCATCAACTATCAATACTTAATTTATATCCATTGCTGCAGAAAATCTGTTTTGTTAACTCATTACCTGATCTCTAAAAAATGATTCACCTTTTGGCAGTTTACCACTTACCTTGGTACCATTTAAACTGAAAAATGTGGCTGTTGATTACAGGATTTAAATTCACTGAATGGCTAGTGCCCATAAATTGAATAAAAAAAACAGTTTTGATTTCATGAAAATCTTATGGATGATAACATTAACTTTAAAGACGACTTCCTGTCACAGCAACCCAACACTTCGACTGTGACTGATCAAGCGTAAAAAAGTGATGTGATGTGACCTGACCTCCAGATTTATGGGGAGTGCACAGGGAAGCAGAAATAGCCCCCAGTCTCTGCTAAAATGAATATTTAACTTTAAATTGTGTCTTTGAAAATGTCAGTACAACACTTAACACACTACGGTCACTTTAATTACTCTCTCCAGTGGACTTTGGCGTGAGTGCTCAGCTGGATCGGACAGTGGGGAGGAGAAACACCTTCATCGGGACTCCCTATTGGATGGCCCCTGAGGTCATCGCTTGTGATGAGAACCCAGACGCTACATACGATTACAGGGTAAGACACTCCACTCGATGCTCTGTTTTACTGTAGCTAAAAAACATTATGTTATTGTGTAAAGCAGATGCAGTGGACCTGTGAATACCTTGTTTTGCCTAAGCATGTGTACTTGTCCTGGGTTTGGTTAATGGGTGTTTTCTTGTCTTGCAGAGTGATCTGTGGTCCTGTGGTATCACCGCTATTGAAATGGCTGAAGGAGCGCCACGTGAGTGCCAGTTGTTGTTTCAGTTAATGATTTTGTGTTTGTTCAGTCTCTTGAATTCTTATTGATGTGTGTCTGTGTATATTCTTGCAGCACTTTGTGACATGCACCCGATGCGTGCACTCTTCCTTATTCCAAGAAACCCTCCTCCTCGGCTCAAGTCTAAAAAATGGTGAGTAACACACAGCATGGATGGAGTATTTCTATCCTTTGTAATCCTCTTTTTGTCCTTATATATCCTGACATGTCAATTAGGTTATGATATTTAAGTATACATATATATATCTTTGACATCAGACCAGGCAGCTACAAATGCTTCAATCCAGAGCTTGTCCTCTGTGCTTTGCTGCTGAGTTGAACATCTGTGGTACACCTGCTCTGGCAGGCTCAGCCTCTCCTGGCACACACTGCAGTACTGCTCTGGACGTACTGCAGAGAACACTCCGACTCTGACTAACACTGAGTAACAAGTTCAGATTTTTCTTTATAGAAACAGACATAGCAGTATTTAAACACATATGCGTAGGTCATACATTGTTATGGGCCATATCCAGCATAAAATAATACATTCTTTTACTGTTAAATCATTTCATTTTTTTTTTTGCTTAATTCAAAGTGAACTGAACCAAAACCAAATGGCAGCAGGTGCAGTATTGATGATTTCATTGTACTGCATCCCATATTTCAGAGTTGTTATGGTATATATGCAGTGAAAGGTTCAATGCTGCCTGTCCACATGCATAAACCTCAATTTACTGTGAGAAACCAGAGGCTGTTATCAAGCTGTGGAGTGTTTCATCGACACAAAGGGAGGGAGTGCTGTTAGGACTGATTTGTGATTTGGAGTCGGAGCTTGTTTGCAGAATTGACCCCTTTACTTAAAATCCTCAGATGCACTCTGTCCTTCTGTGGCAGAAATATCTGTCTGGCTCCTGCTGTCTGTTGAAATATATTTCACCCTTTCCGGAATGCATTGTATCCCTCCTTTGACTCTTCCATTAAAACCCCCACAGGTCCAAAAAGTTTTTCAGTTTCATCGAGGGCTGTCTGGTGAAAAACTACACGCAGCGTCCCCCAACAGAACAGCTGCTGAAGCATCCCTTCATCCGAGACCAGCCCAACGAGAGGCAAGTCCGCATCCAGCTCAAAGACCACATCGACCGTACCAAGAAGAAGAGGGGAGAGAAGGGTGCGTCTGTCTTATGTTGCTTCTCTTTTATTAGTATTTTATTATCGTTATAAAATCTTGGAAAAGTTGTATTATCGATGTATTTTGTGATGTGGTCATAGTTATGCTGAGCTGTCAATTTTTCCCTGTGCAGATGAGACAGAGTACGAGTACAGTGGCAGTGAGGAGGAGGAAGAAGATCCCCCAGAGCAGGAGGGAGAACCCAGGTATGGTCTTGTAGTCAGTGGTCCTACTTATTGGAAGGCATTTCATACTGAGCTCAGTGTCTTTTGAATCTAACCCTCTTGTCCTAATTTGTCCCGTCTCCCAGCTCCATTGTCAACGTGCCAGGTGAGTCAACTCTGCGGCGTGACTTCATCCGCCTGCAGCAGGAGAACAAGGAACGTTCAGAGGCGCTCCGCCGCCAGCAGCTCCTCCAGGAGCAGCAGATGCGAGAGCAGGAGGAGTACAAGCGCCAACTACTGGCTGAGAGGCAGAAACGCATTGAGCAGCAGAAGGAGCAGAGGAGGCGGCTGGAGGAGGTAGAATGATTTTTTTTTTTTTTAAAGATGATATTGGCAAACAAAAAGATCAGATTGCTAAAAATCATGTTTTTGTTGTGAAATTTTGACTCTTTTTTTTTTGGTGTACTGCCCCATAGCAACAGAGACGTGAACGCGAGATGAGGAGGCAGCAGGAGCGCGAGCAGCGTCGCCGCGAGCAAGAGGAGAAGAGGCGCATTGAAGAGATGGATCGCAGACGTAAGGAGGAGGAGGAACGCCGGCGGGCCGAGGATGAGAAGAGAAGGAACGATCGTGAACAGGTCAGCTGTTTAACATGTTTTTCTTCTAATGTTTCAAATGCACCAAGTAAGAATTGCCTGAGGGCTGCCGTATACTCCTTTTGAAATTGACTGGGGGTCTTTTCGTCCACACCAGAAGGTGGAGTGTGTATGTCATGGGGAAAGAGATGATGCTGGTCAGTGAGATCCAAAATGTAGACAACATGCACTGTAGCTGTGCTAAGGTTTCAGCTAATAATTAAAAAGTAAAGACTATTTAGAATCAGCTCCAGTACTGTTGACACAAGCATAACAAAACAGCAAAAGACATGTTAGCTCTGTAAAAAAAAAAGGTCATGGGAGATGGACGTGAGACACAACTCTGCAATTACTGTTTACATTGTTGAAACATATCCAAACAATATGTGAATGAAAGTGAAGCTGTGGGGAAAAACAACAACTTTGTAGATCTTTGTGTATTCAGGGTTATTATTTGGGATCAGTTTTACAGTCGCACAGCCACAAATCAGACAGACACTGGAGGTAAAGATGGACATGGTATCTCTACTTCTGATTACTAACTTCAGCGCCTGCTTTACTGTTATTGACAGGAGTACATCAGACGTCAGCTGGAAGAGGAGCAGAGACACCTGGAGATGCTGCAGGAGCAGCTGCTCCGTGAACAGGCCATGCTGCTGGTCAGTCACACACATACACCTCATTATAAAATCTACAATATATTAACACCAGATCTTTCCTCCTTTCTAAGGGGACTGTTATAGATGCAAAGAAATCAAGTTATACACATCAGGATCAGCCTTTTAGTAACTAATGAATTAACCACTGAAATGATGCCTGATGTGTGTTAGATTTTGTATACATCTTTGTGGGCATCAAAGCACTTTAAGCATTTTAATACTATTAAAATTATCAATTATATTGAGAGTTAAACTACCAATATGATGATGATAAAATGGTTTGAACTGAGTTCATGTTTTGACTGAACTTAATTTGTATTGTAATGGCATGATAATGAATGAAACCCTTGTAATAGTTTGTCCAGTGATTTAAAAACTGGAAGCTAATTTGACCAGTTTTTATCAGAAAATGATGTGAATGTGACAGCGATGAAGACAAGAAGTCATCAGGAAATGCTCCACAACAAATGTTTGGTTTTAACAGGTGTGATTTTTTGCTTACAAAGAAATGAGTAGAATTGTGTAACGCTTTGTGATTTCATCTTCTTTTTTTAAAATCACATTTTGCATTATTTTTGTTAACAATTATTTAATTATATTTTATTAGATGCAGTCTGCTCATTTAATGTCCTTTTTAATGAAGTTTGGCTTTTCGTAGCTTTCTAACATTACACAACACAAGTTAAAATAGTTACACGGGCAAATGAAGTGATAAATGATGCCAAAGTCTCTGTGTATGAATGTTTTTTGGGAAAAGGTTGTGTTTTTTATGGGAAAGGAAGATGGCACTGATTTTAAGCCAGCCTTGAATCAACCCCACACTCTGCATAGGAGTTCAAGTGGAGGGAGCTCGAGGAGCAGCGCAAGGCCGAGCGACTCCATAAGCGGCTGCAGCAGGAGCAGGCTTACCTGCTGTCGCTCCAGCACGATACCAAACAGCAGCCTGGTGACAAGACCAAACTCCCCTCAGACCATAGCAAACCTCCTCAGACCTCCACCCTTCCCCCTGACAGAGTCCTCACCACAACCCCACAAGCTCAGGTCCTTGACAGTGCTGTGTCTGTAGCAAGAGGTGCTCAGGAGTCCTCCAGAGCCCCTCAGACAATCCCCCCTGACAACACAAAATCCCAGGCAGCAGTGCCAGAGAAGCCTGACTCTGTTGAGACCTGCAACAGCCAGCTCTCAAACTCCCCCATTCCCAGCCCCACTCAGACTGAAACCCCCACTGACTCTAAACCTCCCCAGGCAGAACATATGGAGCCCGATAGGCCCGCCGAGCCTGTCAATCATCCTCCTCAGCCTATCAGAGAGGTGAACCTCCTCCTCGGCTCTGACTACCCCGCTGCCTGCTCTTTCCAGCTGCTTCTTGCTTGTCTTCACACAGCCTCAGTGGCCATGGTGATAGAGGTGGTGCGAGCAACAAATAAGGGTTTTCTTTAGTTACTTCTCTAAGCCTGCATGAGAAGATAAAGATGGGTCGCAACATGAAATCTCGAGACAAAAATGCACAATAACTTATAATTCTGACTGAGTTCAGACACATGCTGCGTTGTGTGTTCATTTGTGGAAGTTGTGGTGTTATTCCAAAGCGGTAACTAATTTGTTAGAATGCAGGCCCACTCAGACAGGCCCTTTTGTACGAGACAAGTAGGGGGTACGGTGGAGAATGGAAAACCACAGGCTCGCAACCACCAGCAACCAGCCTTTTTATGTCCTGAATAAAACGGAGCTGTTTTCCCTCCACTCTCTTTCTCTCTCTCTCTCTCTCTCTCTCTCTCTCTCTCTCTCTCTCTCTCTCTCTCTCTCTCTCTCTCTCTCTCTCTCTCTCTCTCTCTCTCTCTCTCTCTCTCTCTCTCTCTCTCTCTCTCTCTCTCTCTCTCTCTCTCTCTCTCTCTCTCTCTCTCTCTCTCTCTCCGGCACTCATTCTCACTTGCACTATTGCTAGCCTCCCTTGACTACTAAAACCAGTCGGATGTTTGAGATGTTTTCGCCTTCATTTTCACTTGAAGGAGGCTGAGCAAGAGAAAGAGAAATGTTTGTTAGGTTTGTGACGAAGTGGAAATAATTAGCGATAGCCATTTCAATAGATGATTAACATTTTCAGCATTGTTGCTCATTTTATCTTTCAGGACTTTGTCCCCCCATAGTTTATTTGTTCATGACTTCGCCTTTCATCCTTTTTTTTAAAAGAGGTTTTTCTCGCTGGAACAATAAAATACCACAAGTGTTCGTATTTTCTCTTGATCTTGGATGGCCGACCTGTGAAATTCTTCATTAATGCTGTCAATGTGTGCGTGTGGACTGGGTCGTTGCATGTAGACGGCCAAACTAACATGCAGGACACCCTAAGCAGTGTCATCCACGGAGCTGTTTCGTGTCGATTAACAATGATCTTCTTTCCCACCATTTATGAGTCTAATATGTTTTCAAGGATGTTCAAAAGAGTCCTGTCTCCACCTCTGTGTGTGTCTGTACGGCTGCCTCGAATGGCCTTTAAAGCATGTTTAATATCATTGTCACCGGTTGTCTTGATTGTTCTTTGTCAGTCAAATATGAAGGTTTCTGAGTATGACAAAAGATTCCTAATGGAGCTTTTTTAAAAATGTAAAAAAAACAAGGAGATGGGAACCATTTTTAAACAAGAAAGAAATTCAAGCTTTAAATCTGTGCATGGGCTATTGAACACAGTAGATATGACTTCTAAGAACATGCACTCATCGTCAGGCCATAGAGTATTTCATTGTCTATTTATCTTGAACTTTAGAAGTGGTTCCATTCTACTTGATTTTCCTGGTTTCTCTGCTTTAGTTCAATCATTGACCCTCATGCCTTCTTTGTCCTGTGCGATTCCCTCATCCCAGGCCGATGAACGGTACCGTAAGAACATTCAGGGCTCCCCTCAGACCGCCCCTCCTCCTAAGCAGCCCCCTCTGCCTCCCCGCTCCTCTGAACCATTCTCCAATGGAGGCTCCTCCGAGGCCTCCGCCATGCACCGACCCATGGAGCCTCAGGTAACTCCTTCCTCCTTCATCCTTTTCCTTTTCCTTTTTCTTGTTCTTCCTCACCTTCCTCACTGCTGGATTTGTGTACTCACACAAAGAGCAAAGCAACAGCAGAGACATTTTGGGGGCAAAAGGGTGGTATAGCGTATCTGGAGACCCCATGAAGGCAAGTCACCCACCCTGCTGAAGTGTCCACCAAATTCCTGCAAGCACCAACTGTTGTTAAACCTGGTTAGACAGATTTAGATTAGAAATTAGATTTAGGTTAGAGATCATTTTATATCAACTGTATCTCACTTCATTATAGTGGGCTGAATCCCAAATCATTCCTAAAACTATCTGCATTCGCATCATATAGTTTTTAAGCTCTCGGAGTAAGAATAAGACAGAGTATGCTGTGTTTTCGGATGAATTTAGTCACTTTGTGCCGTTCATGTTTTTCATTTCTCCAGTTGTTTTCTGACTGATTCACAGGTAAGTGTCAGACTTTGGCATCCATAGTAAAGCAGGAAAGATCCGGCTCCTGTGTACTGGCTTTCTTAATAATGTAGATGCTGTAAAAAGCTGACTGCACAGTAGTTTCATCAGTCTCCGACCCCACCGTGCTCCTAATAATGGTTTTACAGAGACAACAGTTAATCATCTAGATATCGTGTTGTTCAATGTGTCACCTCTTGTTTGTATTTTGACAATTTTGAAAATTCAATTTTCTTTTCACCTGCAAGGAGTGTATACTCAAACACAAGTGAGTAAATTATATACTGAACACCAGTGTGTTTTGTAGATATGGAGCTAGTGATTTAAAACAACCACCACAGAAGAGACTAATCTATAAATAAATCCTACCATACAGTATGTGTACCTACAACTATAATATCTTAATTATACAAAATAGTCACTTTGAGCATTTGCATCAATCTGAAACCTAAACAATCAACAATCATCGTTTTGTGTCGTGCTTCGTCTGCTGTATGCATGTGTATATCTAAGTGCATGTATGTTAAAAGCCACACACACATCTTCCCTCATGTCTCACTGTGTTGTCTGCTTGTTTCACCTCCCCTCCCCTCCCCCTCCTCCTTCCTTCCTTCCCTCCTCCTCCTCCTCTTCCTCTTGTCCCCCTCCTCCCTCCCTGAAAAGGTCCAGTGGTCCCACCTGGCCGCTCTTAAAAGCAGCAACAACGCCGCCCCCTCTCCTCCTCCTCCTCCTCCGCCCGTGGTCTCTCGCTCCCAGTCCTTCAGTGAGCCCGGCGGCGTGACCTCTAGCTTTGCACAACTCCACCTGTGTTCCCAGGACCCCCACCATCACCACCACCATCACCACCCATCGCCCGCACGCACTGACCCCCAGCCCCAACCTCCCCTCCACCACCCTCAGGCCCAGCCTCGGGCCGAACACCAGGCCAGCAGCGAGGAGGTGCCTCCAAAGGTTAGTTGACCCTCCCCTGATTCCCTCCCTTCCCTCGACTCTTCCTCCCCTCATTCACCTCTTGTCACGCCGGTCACTTCTATTATCATGCTGTGTGTCTGTGTTTGCCTTGCTGTGTTCAGTCTCATTCGTTGATCAACATTGAACACGGATGTCAAATGCCACTACTATAAGTACTAATAAATACTACATTTTGCAATTCTAGGCCCACAAATGGCAATACGAGGTTTAAAAATGTGAACTTTGCATCTCCATAACTCAGAAACTATATGACATGATGTCAAGAAACAGCACATTCCTCTAACCAACCAACTAATCAATGTGTGGTAGGGATACTGGTGTTTGGTAGGTTGTGCCATCACTGAGGAGTTCTCTGAGAGTCGCGGGTTAGGAAAAATTGTTGTATTTCGGTTTGTTGTATGCCTGTTTTTTTGTATTTGTTTTCTAACAGCAGCAGGTTTAAAGCCTTGAATCACATTTTCAATTTGAACATGTCTTTGATTCCCTGTATTGTATTCAAGGTTTGTAGCTGAAGAGTTGAACAGCTCTGTTTTCTTTTCACAATCAAATTTGACAGATTTGAAGTTCACGCTTGATGATGCGGCAATGCAATCTGTGCATCTGAATGATACTTTTCTGTTAAGTTGATATATATTTGTAAGATATTTGATTTTGTTAGTTTTAATGGGTTTAACACACACTTACGTACCACTGTGTTAAGTCCTTTGAATCTGTCTTCTCCAGGTACCAGTGAGGACTACATCCAGGTCTCCAGTACTGTCACGCCGAGAGTCCCCTCTGCCATCACAGCCTGGCAACCAGGGCGGACAGAGGAACGCTGGCAGGTCAGTAAAGACACCTCAGAATGTGAACAGATTTTTCTCTGTGTGTGTATGTAGCTATTTTTAAACTTGTCAGGCAGTTCTACACATTAAAGCTGTTTTAAATGTGTAAATAGTAATAGATTACTAGTATAGTGTTAGTCTGTAAATGTTAATTTGCTAACAAACTAAATCACATATCTGAATGTATTTATACAAAAGTGATAGATTTAGCAAATACCACTAACACATCTCTGCTTATTTTACCATGAATTTAGAATTAATTTGCAATTATTAAGTTAAAATTCAGAGTTAACAGGCAGATGAAAGCAGTTCAAATCTGTAGAGGTGTGAGGTGAAACTATTTCCTCAATTTTAATGTTAAATATTTGATGTCGACTAATGTGAGATGTCAGGCGTGTTATCAGAAGCACAAAAAAAAGTATATTAACATTCAATTAAATAAAAGGACTGTGGCTAATCCTGCTGTGAATGATATCACTATGTGACCCCGCTGAGCTTGTTAATGTGTCTTTGTTCCTCGTGGCAGTAACGTGGAGCAGCGCCCGCTGTGGGACCGCGTGGAGAAGCTGCAGCCTCGGCCAGGCAGCGGCAGCTCCTCCGGCTCTTCCAACTCCAGCTCCCAAGCCAGTCCTGGGGACCGCTTCAGGCCACGCTGTGAGTCCCCTGGTACTGTACTCAGCCACATTTCACTCACTACTAACTGCTAATTAGTATATTACGAGTATTGCCATAATAACATCATTCTTACTCAACACTACACTGTGTTATCGGCACATGCTTTTATAAGTTTTGTGCTGTTTTCACACAGACAGTTTAAGATCTCCTGGCGCTATACTGCTTCCCCTCTCTAACACGATTTCCTTTTGTTCCCCCAAAGCTTCCTCCAAATCTGAAGGATCGCCTCTCCAGCGACCTGAAAACGTTTCCAAAAAACAAGATGAAAAGAACCTCGGCAGGCCTACTCGACCAGCTGTAAGTCCACCGCCTCTAAAGTGCTGGTTAAACTTCTTTGATGCTGAATAGGTGAAAACTGTTTTTTGTTTTTCTTCCACTTCTGTGTTTCCCCCCCCCCCCCCTCTTATTTTATTACTACTTCACATGAATCCAATGGTTCGTGATTGTTGGGGACCCTCATAGGGGGATGCGGTAAGCCTATTAAATGAGATTACATAATCACACCTCTGCTATGCTTGCACCATTGCCCCACTCATTGCATTATATGACTGAGGTTTGTAGGCCTGTCATGATAGCTACTTTTGTAGGATGATATATTATCCTAGAAATAATTGCGATAACCGATATTATTGTCATTTTAAGACCATGTTATGCCACTGATATAATATTGTAAGTAGTACACCCTTTCAAAAAGCATTGAACTTTCACTTACTAAGAATATTCCGCTCAGGACATGCACAGCGAAGAATTATGACGACTTCTTATCCAATGTGACATGAATAGCTTATTAATTGCTAATGGGGAGTGAGATCTTCACGTGACTTGGAGGATGAGGAAAAGTGAGCTTGATGTGCCGCCTTCCTCTTTAAAAAAAAACAACCTGGAAACAACCTGCTGAAACAGGTGGACAGATGATTTTCCTAAAAAATATATAAATGTTTATTCTAGCATCATGCTGGCTAAACTGTTATGTATACAAACATGCATGTACGGGCGAAAGGTAATATTGAGGTCATGTCCACATATATTGTGCGGTAATTCGATAACATAATTATCGTGACAGGCCTAAAGGTTTGCGATGAAAGGATTTGTGAGGATTAACGCAATACTTCTTTGTAGTTCTTTCATTGGTTACTGTCCTCTCTGCCTGTGATGTTATTGCCTCCTGCCGGCGTCTTGCCTTGTGCCTGCACAGTTCCTTCCCACTTTGTTGCTTGTCATCAACAAAACACACACGGCACCAGAGGGGTTAAAAACCCTCGGCGGCAGTTTCCCGAGCCTGGATATTTAATGCAAGCACATTTGAATGCAAACACACTCCTCCTGTTTCCTTGTACGTGTCAGAATGGCTCTTAAACTCACCTGGCTTTGTTGTCGGATAAAAACTGTGGCCCATTTGGAAAGTATCCCTCCTCCCTTTCTTGCTTGTCACTGAACTGCGTTATTAGTTCCGCAGGGGAGAAGCAGAGGAGGCAATGTGGTTACAAAAGGGTACAACACTACGCTAGGAATCGGAAAATTATTATTTTTTCAAACAATATGTTGCAACAAGACCAACTGTAATCAAGGCTTCAAACTGACATTTTTCTTTTCTTTGGCCTTTTGTTGAGCCCAGGGCTGAGTTGATGATGTTGACTCTGCAGCCCAGGGAGAAAGCTAATCCAGGGCAATAAAAAAAAAGGTCAAATTTTCCTATTTTGCATACCCAGAGATTTGATACTGTATGCAAAGAAAGTTAAACATAGAGGCAAGACCTGATAGATGGCTGAAAGTTGATATGAAGTGAGGAGGGATGATTTCAAGGCTCCCAATTGTCTAGAATAATGGAGCTTTAAACAATAAAAAAAAAAAATTTGTTTCAACACTTTTATAAAAGTTTTGAAACTAATAAGGCATCATTCTAGACAATGACAAAGTTTTGCCAAAATATCAGACTTTTAAGACTTCATCACTGCTCCTCTCAGGACCTGACAGCTCTGGCCAAGGAGCTTCGCGCAGTAGACGACGTGCGGCCTCCCCACAAAGTGACCGACTACTCCTCCTCAAGCGAGGATTCAGGCACCACCGACGAGGATGACGACGAGGAGGTGGACCAGGAGGCGGGAGAAGAGTCCACCTCAGGAGCTGAGGACTCCAGGGCTGGGTTGGTAGAACTATGATGATGTTATTTTCACTGTTGCATTCATGTTTGTATGTGAGAAATGAAGCAGGCGCTGCTGTTGAATTATATGTTTAAATTTAGAACATTTCCTTGTAATTGAAGCATGAGAGAAACATTATATTATAAAGAAAATAAGCATTTATGCTTCCCCCAAATACACATAATATAACCTATTTTGACCCCTGAGGATGTGCATTTTGCATGGCTTCTCTGCATGACTGTTAACACTGGTCTGGTTATGGACGTCAGATATTCCCATGGCTTCTACAGGCGGCTGAGTAACGGAGAGACAGAGTCCGCTAAGACCATGCTGGTTGAAGACTCAGAGAGCGACCAAGCCATTACGCCCTCCAAGGATGGCACGCTGGTCATCAGACAGGTCAGTTAAAGGCGTATTCTGCTTGTGTGTAGTTGATTAGAAATGACATTTTCCTCTTTCTTTGTCCAGTGTCTGTTTATCCACCCATTCTCCACCATTTCTATATATTATCATGCCTTTTTTTATGTTTAACAAAAAAATAATTAGTCATGCTTCACTTTTCACATCTAAAACGTTTAATTATAGATTGTATTTACAGTGACATGCACAGCAGTGGAGGACTTTAGGAATATCTTAAATGTGATGTGGGAATAAGAGGATCTTGTGAAAAAAAAAAAAGAGTAACTCATAACACAAAGCTGCCAAAGGTAAAACGTACAGCTCCACCTGCTTGCTCCAGCCCAAGTGTGCCTGTTCTTGCTTCCAGAGCACCGTTGACATAAAGCGGTTGGTCAATCTCTCTTCCCCGGCCGGCCCCGGTCATGGCCATGGCCAGCCCCAAACCCCCACCAGCCACAGCCTCCAAGAGAAAAATGGCTTTGCCGGCCGCATACACCACCTACCAGACCTTATCCAACAGAGCCACCACTCCCCTTCCTCTTCCACAACCATCCCTTCCTCCTCCTCCTCCTCCTCCTCCTCTTCCTCCTTCCCCTCATCATCTAGCCATGCCAGTCCTGCCATGTCCCCACAGAACTCCCTGGACAAGCTCACTGCCATAGAGGTATGTCACCCTCACACCACTGAGACAAGCAGCCGGGGGACGGACAGTAGCAGAGTGCGCAAGCTTGGACTTGCAGTAGTCATCTCCAAGCTTGCACACATCTACTGTCCCGTCCTCGGGTGTTTTCTCTGAGCATCTCTGCACCCTATCCTGCCCCCCCTCCACCCCCACCTCCTCTCTTTGTGCTCCTGGCTTCACTCTGGCTCTCCTCTGCCCCCTTCTGGCTTGGCTGACACCTGGTTTGAATCTCCTGAGCTGCTGCTGCAACCCCTTCCACTGCATTGCACTAAGTCACTGCTAACACTGGTGCCTCCTGTTGGTAGAACGTGGTCATGGCAAGGAGGAAACTAAACAGGGGCAGGAGGGGGGGGGGGTGAACTACAATACAAACAGGCATATCTTAACCACTTTGAATAGTTGTAGCAGTGTTGGGTGATGGCTTGTCTGGTGTGATGATTTTGCAGAATTTTTTTAAAACACCAAACCTGTAAATCCTACTTTTAATGTCGATTGTTATATATTACTTTTTTTTTTTGGTGTGACATATAACACAATGCATCTTGGGTGGTGGAGTCATGATCCTCTTCTGTCTGTGCTTTATTAGGAGCAGCTTTTTTCTTTTTAACACTTCACAGCATCCAGATCATTTTTCATTTCCTTTAACGCATTTCTTTCTTGTCACACATGTGGTTTTCCTCTTTCTCTGACATTTCTGTCTACGCCAGCTTTCAAAGAACTAACATGACTGCACGCCATCTTCTCGTTGAATTTCAGTGGAAGTGATGTGTTTCCAATTTCATGTTTCATAAAAATTGCAGTATGAATGTCATTGTTTGACCCAGTATGATTGGATACAGTTGCTGTTTATGATCCCCAAGAGGGAGAACTGTTACTCATCTGCTCAAAACTAAGGGAGTGTTTTGCTTTTTGCAGATTAAACAAACAGTTCTAGTTTATAGTAATTATTAACACAGCACTAGTGTAACAAATCTTTATGTCATGGTTTAGACCAAAAGACTAATTTCGGTGTATGGTAGATCTGCTGTTTACTGTATGTGTTACAGCTGTTGTCTGCTCGCCCCGTTTTGATAAGGAATACTGTCAAATCCAGCTGTGGCTTTTTAAGTTGTTTTCTAAATGTTTTTCAATCTTTGTCAGACCCAGTCAGAAAGCAACTCCATGTCCAAACACAAGTCTTCCTCTTCCTTCACTCCCTTCATCGACCCACGGCTTCTCCAGGTCTCTCCATCCAGCGGCAGCTCCCTCAACAACATGGGTAGGTCAACAGCTAACGGAACACGTGAAACCTCCTCCGCATGTTTTTCTTTAAATTGTTTTGAAAAATCTGAGATGAGGTGATGAGTCCATTTGAACGTTATACAGCGTCAATAGTTGCAGCATAGTTGCATATACATACATTCATGGTGTCATTTAACTGAAGAGTATCTGTGAAGCTAAACAGAGATATGCACACTTCAGACATCAGGTTGCTCATTAATAATTTGATTTATTTGTAGTATCCAGCCTGACTCGTTCCATCTCTGTGCCCCCTTCAGCAGCGTTTGGGCAGGATGGACGGATGGCGGACCCGCTGAGGTCTGATCCATCCCGTAAAGGCTCAGTGGTCAACGTCAACCCGGTCAACACACGCCCGCCAAGCGACACGCCAGAGATCCGCAAGTACAAGAAGAGGTTCAACTCTGAGATCCTGTGTGCTGCACTCTGGGGTAAATATGTCTTAAAGAATAAACATGTGATGTGGTAGTGTACTCCCTGGTAGGGAACCTCAGTCTCTTCAGCAGTACTGTGAACTCATCTAACTATGTTCATTTGTTTGTGATGGCTCCAGGAGTGAACCTGCTGGTGGGGACAGAGAGCGGTCTGATGCTGCTGGACCGGAGCGGTCAGGGGAAAGTCTACCCCCTGATCAACAGACGACGCATCCAGCAGATGGATGTCCTCGAGGGACTCAATGTCCTAGTCACCATATCAGGTACATATGCTACTTCAGACAGATATCGAGTTGTGTCCTTAACAATGAAGGGAAAGTTTTTGGGTTGTCAGTTCATCCCATTCTTGTGAACAGCATATCTTCAGAGCTGGCACAAATGGCTACTTGGACTCAAGGATGAACTAATTAGATCAAGTAGTCAAAGGTCAAAGACACTGTAACTTCACAGAACACATATTTGACCATAACTCAAGAATTCATACACTAATTATGACAAAGTTTTACACAAAAGTCTAATAGGCCTCCACATTTAATCTGATACCGAATCTATTAATCTTCTGTGCTGTTGAAGGTGTGTGAAATATCCACATGTTAGAGTTTATAGCTTCTCTGAAGCAACATGCATATCCAGTGCATCATCTACTGTAATCTACAACTTATCAGAATCAGCTTTATTGGCCAAGCATGTGAACACGTACAAGGAAATACACTTAATACCTTTTTATTAAATGAGTCTTAACAGACATGGATGTAAACTGAAACCTTGACTTGTTGGCAGAGACATACTAATGCAAGGTGATGGTTCTTGTTAATCTTGTAGAAATAGTAATGAAGATCTGGATGGATGTTTGAGAGAATTGATTGATAGATTTGTTAGACTGTTGAGAGACGTTTTCATTTCTATCTATTCAGTCATCTTGCAGACAACTGTGTATAATTAGCACTGTGGCTACAAAGTTTTGAGGTCACGTTTGTGTTTTTAAAGATTGTAATACAGTTCTTTCTCTCCTCTTCCTGCAGGAAAGAAGAACAAGCTGCGGGTGTATTACCTGTCGTGGCTCAGAAACAAGATTTTGCACAACGACCCTGAGGTGGAGAAGAAGCAGGGTTGGGTCAACGTGGGTGACCTGGAGGGCTGCGTCCACTACAAAGTCGGTATGTAATACGCACAAAGAGAAGGTTAAACCACAAGCTTGACTTTAAGCAATACTCTCACTCATTCTTGACTCACTTTTCATTCCAGTGAAATATGAGAGGATCAAGTTCTTGGTGCTGGCCTTGAAGAACGCTGTGGAGGTGTATGCCTGGGCACCTAAACCCTACCACAAATTCATGGCCTTTAAGGTAAGATGGGTCCCAGGGCATATCTGGATCTCTATTTGTTTCCACCTGCGAGTTGTGACCTCCCAACTAACTTATTTATTTATGGTTGGTTTCAGTCTTTTGGTGACCTGGTGCACAGGCCTCTGCTGGTTGACCTGACTGTAGAGGAGGGTCAGAGGCTAAAAGTCATCTACGGATCCTGCTCAGGCTTCCATGCTGTGGATGTGGACTCCGGTGCCGTCTACGACATCTACCTGCCCACACATGTACATACTCAGCACAGAGTCCGATCCTCCCTTGTTTTTTATCTCCTACTGCCCTTTCATACTCTTCATTCTCTTTACTTCTCTTTTCCCCCCTCAGATCCAGACGAGCATTCAGTGCCACGCCATCATCATCTTACCCAACACCGACGGCATCGAGCTGCTGGTGTGTTACGAAGACGAGGGCGTCTACGTCAACACCTACGGACGCATCACTAAGGACGTGGTGCTGCAGTGGGGAGAAATGCCAACTTCAGTGGGTAAGTTTTAAACACAGCTCCAGTTTTCACAGCAAACTTAACATATAACAAAGCTATTCTAACCCTTCTATTTTGTAATCAACCTGTGCGTCACGTAGTCTTTGATCTCCGTCTGTGTTCTCGTAGCCTACATTAGGTCAAACCAGATCATGGGCTGGGGTGAAAAGGCCATAGAGATCCGCTCAGTGGAGACGGGTCACCTGGACGGTGTATTCATGCACAAGAGAGCCCAGAGACTCAAGTTCCTCTGTGAGAGGAATGACAAGGTGAAAAAATAATATATATACTTTCTGTATTTCCGCCTTTTGGTTTTTCTTTCTTCCTTCCTTCCTTTTTTATATCTCTACTCTCAATCTATATAAAAAACGAGCTGAAAATATTGACATTAACACCATCGAATTGCAATTAATGAAGCTGAAAATGTTTCTAAGATTTTCAGCATATGTTGTCATATGATCTTAGAAGGTTTTGTTCTACTAGGATGATAATTTTGCAGCGTTTGCATTTGATTCACTGGACAGCAGAAACTCCTTTGAATACCAATTAGCACAATTTGTCTCCATTTCTGTGTTGTCAAGGTAGCTTAAGACAACCTGCAGGTCACAAATTGCCATACCAACTGCATCAGAAATGCCACCAAATCCTGTAATGCTCATGTTTGCCTCTGTCTTGTCTGCCAGGTCTTCTTCGCCTCTGTTCGCCAAGGAGGAGCCAGCCAGGTGTACTTCATGACCCTGGGACGCACTTCCCTTATGAGCTGGTAGTCGTCATCCTGCCACAACCGGCCGACACGACGACCATACCTAATCAGTGACCAACAGATGACGATTGTGACTATGACCAACAACTATGAAGAAGAAGAAGTAGAGCCTTGAGAACAGCTTCCTCTCGACTGCTCGGGGCAAGCAAACAACAGATTGGACTGTAAGCATGAAAAGAAGCGTTAGGCGAAGGACGGGTGTGTGTTTTTTGGGGGCAGGGGGAGGTGCCACTCTGTTTTGTGTGCATTGTCACAAATCAGTGTACTAGTTAACTATATTAAGACAACAGAAGAAAAAAAAACCCACGAGCCTCACAAGTTTTTTTTCTCACCCCGACCCCATCGCCTGACCTTTTGAGCCGATCCCCTCCCCCATCCTCTTCCTCTGCGGGACGTGGGATCTGTCGCCTGTTGATGGTAAATCTTTATGTGTCATAGTTTAAAAAAAACAAAAACAAACTTTGCATCATGTATGTGTGTGAGTGGAGGGAAACACAAGAAACACTGAGCATGTGAATGACTGACCGAGCGTGTTTGTCTGAAGGGACGATACGAGACTAAACACAGTCATTGCTGTACTGAAGAAGGCGATTACTGTATGTGCCACACTTTGTTGCTGTGTTTAGTCCGGGTCCTGTTCAGGTAAAATTAACTCTTATTCCCACTACGGTAGATTTACGTCAAGCACGTCATTAAACACTAGTTCTAATGTCACAGCCACACTTTTCCTCCCATAAATAATGCTTGACTAGTAAATCTGCATCTTCACTTTTTTTTGCCTTCTTCTCCTTTTAAAGTGAAGATTCTT
The DNA here is from genome assembly GCF_963691925.1 of Scomber scombrus. Taxonomy (NCBI): domain Eukaryota; kingdom Metazoa; phylum Chordata; class Actinopteri; order Scombriformes; family Scombridae; genus Scomber; species Scomber scombrus. Next base: position 8,584,936 of record NC_084993.1, on the reverse strand, counting down.
TAAGGGACCTTCTTGATATATCCATTAAATACAGGGTACTGGACAGCTTGTACATACTAACGACAACCACGTGGGCTTCAGGCTCAGCTTTTACCACATCTCCTCACATAGTTTGAGGTTGGACAGCCCTGTTAACGACAGCATGTTGGTGTTATCAACAAAATTAGCCCCTGTTTTTTCACACACTGTATATTTTGTATGTGACTCGCTGCACATAAATAAAAGCATAAGAGAGCAGGAAGCACCCATAGAGGGAGATTACTCAGCTACTCCTCCTGTTATTTATCAGCAGCGCTTTCCAGAAGTTTGTGATGAAGTGTTGCATTTTGCCTCTCTGGTCAACCGTCTTTTTCTTAATCCGTTAGTGGTTATTTAAAAAAAAGGATTCTGTTGTTCTACTGGAAATATAGAAACACACCATCAAAACCAACACATGGACCCAGAAATGTGAGGTGCATTACAGATAGCTGTTTTTATGTTTCTCTCTCTCTCTCTCTCTCCTCTTTCTTCAGGTGCATTTTTCCTTTAACGTCAGTCATAAGTAGGGCTAGGATAAACTGTGAATTAGACATGCAGAATTAGCAGGTGGCCGTTAAGGTAGCATGGAGGCCAGTGGGCAGAAGTGACAGTAAGGGAACGAAATGCAGCATGCATCGAAGCTTTGAACATCACACTCCACAGGAAAGGAGGTAGCCAGGATCAGCTGATGATCCTCCTGCACAATTTGAAGCCACATTTCACACCTATGATCATCCAACTGTGTATTTTGAAGGAGACTTGAGCCTTAGAGGGGTCTCCAGCAGAATACAAGTGCTTAAACTCCTCTGTAGGAGGAGTTAAAAAGTGAAGAGGGTTGGATTTTGTGTACTGTAGGAACACTTTAGTCTGAACTGATCATGTGATTCAATATTGGACCTCTTTTTTTCATTTTTGAGCTTCAAAACAGGCAGTTCAGTTCTGTCTGCATTGAAGAGACAAATACACTACTTTAACTGGATGGTGACTCCATCCTTGTATTTTATTCCTTTCGTTTGACTTTTTTCATCCTCTGAAAGCCGAATGACGAGGCCACTCTTCACTATCATGTTAAGACAGTCTCATTCCACTGTTAAATGTAGAATCCATCCCGGCGGCTGTTTGCGTGTATGAGTGAAAACAGGACTCAATTGCAACGTTTCACTCCCCTCCCCACCACCACCATCACCACCTAAACACTTACTCTTTAATCTCGCTCTCTGTAAAGGTGGTGCCTTCACTGTCCAATGTGGGACCTCCTGAGAGCATTGGAACGAGATGCTTTCACTGTCTGATCATCTGTGAAAAGCAAGAAGGCAAAAAAGTCATTCTAAAAGCAGTGTTACAAAACCACTTCAGATGGCATGAAGTACAGTAAGCGGCATATTTTTAACTCAGACTTAGTTTTTAGTCTTGTTTCTGCAATTTTTATTATGTAACCCTTCAGATAAGTATGCGACTGCAGTGGTTTTAAATTGTAATGCACACCTTATGTTGAAAATGTTTACAGAAGCAATTGTTTTGTTAAACCAATGTGCATCGATATGAATATTTATGGTTTATTTTGAGGGCAGTTTTTCCCTGTTTTTTGTATTTTGTATTATTCCCTTTTTGTACTATCATTTAGACGTTTGTGTACAGGAATAATCAACTTTTGCTCACGGTATGAAATACACAAGTCCAGAGTGTGATTTTACTGATTCCTCTACATCCTGCATAGTGCACAGTGTGCCCCTGGCTGTGTGGGAGCGTGGATCAAATGTTTTCTACCACCCAGGTGCCAGGTGACATGTCTCCCCTCAAACGTCTCTCTGCCATGCCTCTCTAATTTATGTCCTCTCTGTGTGTACTATGGGAATTACTGTATTTTCCTGAAGGTCTTTTTTTCCATTGAATAAAATCAGAAGTAATTTACAGTGTGGTGTTTTTCTTTTTAATGCTTGTTTCCATCAGATTTGATAAGCTCCACATGTCACTTTTCTGTGTCTAGGATATTATACTAACTTGTTCCAGGTTTGAACAGTTTGGAAGTTACATAAGGGAGTAAAAAAAGTCTGGAAGATCAATAATGGGAGAAAAGTAAAAATAAAAAACAACAATACCAAACAGTGAAAATACTGAACTACAAGTAAAATTCCTGCACTGATGGTTACTTATCAAAGGTATTGTTAAATGTATGTAAAATAGCATTTTTATAGTTGTCATTTTCAAAATGGGACTATTCAAGTCAAACAATACATTCAAAACATGTTTCATGAAAAAAGCAACGTGAATTTATGTAGTATATCAATATTTTAGGTTGGTCTGAGCCAATGCATCCTGGGAGGGTTGAATAATCTAATAAATTGTTTTCTGCATGTTAAAAATTAATTTACCTTTATCACGAAGGTCAAACTACTCTTTACAGTATATGGACTACACTATAGTAGCTATAGAATTTAATATTTATACAGTTGTTTTTTACAGTCCTTGAATTGATAGAAAAAGATGTAAAACAGTCTTCTGTTCACACCATTAACTCAATTTATTTGTGATAAAAATTATAACGTCCGCTACTTTGTTTCGCCACATGATGGCGCTGTTGCAGACGTCAACAATGAATAAAACAGGTTAGTAAAGCGGGCAGACAGTGATATCCAACAACATGATTTCCTATTTAGTCGAAAAACAATAATTGTTAAAAGTTAACCAATAATTTAGCTTTATCTGAGCATCTTGTAAACAACATATGATACATTTTAAATAAGACATGGGGTTAGTTTGTATCTATATTAGGGTGACCAGACGTCCTGATTTCCGGGGACAGTCCCCGTTTTGGGTGACCTGTCCCCGGTCAAAGCTGTCCCCGGTCAAAGCTGTCCCCGAAAATGTCCCCGATTTTGACACTGAATGGGGGAAAAATGCGCGCAGACTCAAACACCAGTTATTACGGTAGCCATCTAACGCATCACCAGAGAAGACGTCGTATGACGTACAGGTTATCAGGACGTACGACTAGACGCAGCAGCGTCAACAACAGCAATCTAGAGGCGGCAAAAAGGAAAGAAAATAAGACCAGCGGTCATACATGGTATGTTGTGTATGAACTTATTTATTTTGTGTGAATTGGCAGTAGACTTGGCTGTGTGTGTGTGTGTGTGAGAAGTGATGTAACGTTAAAGTAAGTTGTTTATCTGAACGTTAACGTTACGTTATAAAAGTCAGTGGACGTTAACATTATGACAATGTTTTCATATCTGTCATTAGTGACGCTGTAACGTTAACGTTAGCATGAGATTACCAGGTGATGACATTGTATGTGGCCCTGTTTTGGAAGAGGGGGAGGTGGAAGACTGCTTTGATAGCACATGATTTTCCTGTAGGCATAGGGACATGAGACTCTGTTAAAAATAATAAATTAATTAATAATAAATCAATGGTTGATAGTTGTGTGTGCTTCTGTATTTTGTGTCGGGCTGTGTGGGTAACTAATGACTGTAGTAGTTATAAATGCAGACCATCCGATTAGCTGATGCCCTGAGTCATGTATAAAATTAATATACTCTTGGTAGACTTGGTAATTATTATTAATTACATCTTGATGATTTTACTAGCTACTGGTCTGGCAGCTGTCCTTGCACATGACACTTAACTTTGGAAGAGAGATGTTTTTTCTAAAGTATTCTACATTTGTGTTTTTGACACTGCTGTGTGCTACTGATACATGATATTTGTGGGTGCTGATATTTAGATTTATTAACCTGGTCCTTTTGTGTAATAAAAGCAGGTTAAAATACACGAAAAAGTACTTGTCCCCATTTTTTATTTCATAATGATAATATTTAATGAATAATTGAATAAAACGACAGGGCCGGTAGTGTCGAAAAAGTCAAAAATGGGGAAGAATTTACTCTTATTTTTTAAAATAAATTTGTTCTGTAAGCACTGACATTCTCTCACATAATACATTGGAATAGACAAAAAATAATATAATATAATGAGAAAGATTATTATATCTACATGATTTCAGGGATTTGGTTGTCTGCAGTATGCAAACAGACGTTTTCTAGAGACTCAAAATCAGCAACCAGTCTGAAGACACCGGACTGTGTGCTTTAAGATTGTGGGTTTATCATGAAGTTGGAGAGTTTTATAACATGTGAACAAATTTAAATGTTCACATAAAAAACACCTTTTTGGGCACCTGATCCAGCTGTTTAAACTGTTTGGTGATGTCTTGATGTTGAGATTCAGATTCAACCTCGAGACACCGGTCAAAACCAAAAACCTCAAATGAAACCTTTATTTACTTGTGTGACTCTGTAGCGCACTGTGTTTAACAGAAACACTGAATTTTAAAAGTTGTTGTTAAAGTTGAAGGTTGTGGGTTAAATCCTGAAAACTTGGATTGACAGTTTTCAAGCTTTTTATTTAACATTGAGTTTTAAAATAAAATATAATAAACTTGATTAAATAATAAGGTGCTTAATTTATTTAAGACATTTATCAAAATTAAAAATAAATGCAGGTTATTACATCTTCACATTTTTAAGAGCAACAAACAAATTAAACCATTAAAGAGAAGCTTCAGCAGCAGGACCAGTCTAATGACCAGTAACACCAGCAGCAGTTTTACCTGGAGGAGGGTGTTACCTAAAGTCATGTGATGCAGGTCACATGACTGCCATGTAGTCACATGACTGTCAAGACGTCATCATTGAGTAAAGCAGCCGTTTGGACTCTTCACGTTAAGTTTGCTTTCTTTCATACTTATTTTAACTTCATCTACAGTAACTTTACACTTTGTTTCTTGCTCTTTTATGTTTGTGGTTCATTTTTTATTTTTATTTATCACAAACTTTGGAGAACATGTTAAAAGATACATCTAAAATCTGGTTAATTATTGATCAACCTGCTGGAATCAAACAATATCAACAGCAGATCAATATTTCCTTTCTTCAGCTCTTAGAAACTAACATGTTTTAAATGTTTGAATATGAAATGTGTTGTATTCACTGATGTGGAGGAACAGTCAGTCAGTGTTACTACAATAACATGCAAACAGTCTAATTACACTTAGACAGGAAGAGATGATCTGTGTATGTATTGCTTTATTTCTCTTTGTGATTATACTTACATATCTACTGAGCGAAGAGTTAAAAGTTAAACTACTAAATTAAGTTAAATTAAGATCTAACATCTGCTGCTAAGTTTTTACTGTAAAATAATTCATATCAAAGTAAATGTGTCACAATTATATTTTAATACATTTCTTTTTGTGCATCATGTGAAATATTAATGTTACAACACTAAAGAGAACTAATAGATACCTGAATCTATTTAAATGTCGTTTTATTGGCGTTGAATTTGCTGAATGTTAATGATTCAGTCAGTGAATGTAAATCTTCCTCTAAGCATCATGTTGCTGCTTCATGTCGCCGTCTAGTGGACTGATTATGGAACTGCACTTTATTTTTTAAAGGTTGTTTGGGAGTTATTGGCTAGATTTTTGATTTTAATATAATTAATCTTGTTAGATTAATTGCTTAAGGCCTCTTGCAGAAAAAATTTAACAGCATCTTAAAATAGAAAAATCCTTCAACAGCACTTTTATCATTTAGTTGGAATGAATAAAAACAAGTCAAATTGAATAACATAACGTAATTGTACATGTCATGCACCCTGCAAATATTTCCTCCTGCACACGTCAATCCACCCAATGAGTCCAGCACACAACTCATCTGTATTAAATGCACCCTCCAAATCATCACTTCTGCAATTCTTCAAATCACTCTCAAGTCCATAAATCCATATGTGAAACCTATAACCTATAATCCTATAGAGGTATAATATTATAAATTTATAATCAATAGGATTCCTATTGGATAAAGTCCTGTTGGACCAGTAGGACTTTATCCAATAGGAATCCTATAGTGTAAAATCCAATGGGATTTATTGGACTTTATTGTATTGGAATGCTATAGGAATAGGATTTTGTCATGTTGGATTGGTTCCAAAATCAAGTAGAATTTCTAATTGGAAGTTCCTTTTGGAATCCTATAGGACTTTTTGACTAGGGCACAATAAAAATGAATTACGTTTCATTCTTGAGTTTAATTAATTTAAGGGCATAGGCTAAGCCTTTTAGGGAACTGTACTAGCTGTTTTATTTTTTTGCTACTTTGAAAACCTTCTACGTCTTTGACCCTTAAACGTTTGAATATGAAATTTTTTTATATTCACTGATGTGGAGGAACAGTTACAATATGATGCAAAAAGGTGGAGAGGAGGAGATGATCTGTGTATTTATTGCTTTATTTCTCTTTGTGATTATACTTCATCTACTGAGCGAAGAGTTAAAAGTTAAACTACTAAATTAAGTTAAATTAAGATCTTACATCTGCTGCTGCTAAGTTTTTACTGTAAAATAAATCATATCAAAGTAAATGTTTCCTGATTATAATTCATCATGTAAAATATTAATGTTACAACACTAAAGAGAATTAATAGATACCTGAATCTCTTTAAATGTCGTTTTATTGGCGTTGAATTTGATTCAGTCAGTGAATGTAAGTAAATCCTCCTCTGAGCATCAAGTTGCTGCTTTATGTCTCCATCTAGTGGACTGATTATGGAATTGCAGAAACTTTCTCTGACTCAGTTTTATTACATTATCTCTCAAATTAGAGCCACAAAATAATGTTTGCCTGGAAAATTCAGCTTTGAAAAAATATTTGTATGACAGTTAAGTATAACAGAAGACCTGCAACACCTGCTAGGCTGTCAGTATTATGCATAATAAATAATATATTATATTAATCCAAATAGTGGATCTGGTACAGGAAATCCACTTCATTTGTAAAGGCTATTAGTGAGTTATAGGCCAGATTTACTCTTGTTAAACTAATTGCTTAAGGCCCCTTGTAGGTGTAAACATTGTTGCAGAAAGAATTTAAGAGCATCTAAAAATAGAGAAATCCTTAAACAGCACTTTTTTATTTAGTTGGAATGAATAAAAACAAGTTGAAATAAATGACATAACTTACTTGTACATACACCCTGCAAATATTTCCTCCTGCTGCTTCACCAAGCACACATCCATCCACTCAGTGAGTCCAGCACACACCTCATCTGTATTAAATGCAACCATCACTTTCAAGTCCATAAATCCATAAGTGTCTGTATATGTGTGTGCTGTATTTTTAAGGGACCCTCTGATGCTCCATGTGAGCCTCCTGCAGGTGACACTTCATCTTTTGCTGCTCCCCAGAGAAGTTTCATCCAACGCTGGAGATGTGAAAAAAAGGGGTAAAATAACTGTCAGTGGTTAATATGATCTTCGTCTTCAGACTCATCAGTGTTATTAGTTATTCTTTAATTATTATTCAAGCTTCTGAATATTGTATTATGTAGTGAAGGCAAGGTTTGAGTCTATACTCTACTATGTATATATTTGTGAGAGCTGCAAAACCACCAGAAAATCTTCCCAGGTAAAAGAAAATCCAAGTTTTTGTTTTTATGCAAATGTATTACAGCATATAAACACACACAATAAGTTGTTGATGCCTGTCTAACTCTACAGGATCCTTTCCCATAGCACACCTCCTTCCTTGCTGCTCCTTCAGCATCATCAGTGTAACAACCAGCACCTCCTCAACCTGTGGCAGCACCTCCCGCTGTTGTGAGTAAGTTGGTAAAAGTGAAAGTTTAACTTGAAATATTGTTAATATAATTTTCTGTTTCTATTGAGCTGTAGATATCTGCTGCTGCTGTTGCCGAAGACGATCATCAGGACCACAGGTAAGTATCTGCAGCTGTATTCAAGGCCCCTCCCCTCACAGCTGAAGGTTGTCACGCAGCTTCAATTGAATTCAAATAAAGTTTGAATTGAATTGAAGCTGCGTGACAACCTTCAGCTGTGGGGGGGAGGGGCAGGCAGGGGGAGAGAGGAGGAGGTAAAAGGAAAGGCATTTTTAATATTTTTTTAATAAAAAAAAAAAGGTTCCATAACCCCTTACTTCCACCTCTCGGAAACTCCGGGGGTCAGTGCCCCCAGGTTGTCCCTCCCTGTCTTGCCCTGCCCTCCTACCTCTACACAAACCACTTTAGACAATCCATGTGCTGCCAACGGGCGGATTCGAACCAGCCGTTGCAGCACTCACACCTTATGATCACAGACAAACCCACTACACCACTGAGCCTGTCTACATAGAGACCTGTTCTCCGGGCGGATTTATCCTTCACTTTTGGATGTTGGACTTTAAAAGTGTGCACGATTTGAACCAACAACCTGAAGCTTCCCAAGCAGTCTTCTAACAGCCTGAGCTACCTGGACTGACTCTCTTTTGTTGTTTTTTTTTTGAGGTTTTCACTCTTTATTTGGGATTTCTGAACTTAAAAGGAGCAACCTGGTATTGTACTCACAACCTCTGACTGAGAGGGAAGATGTCCTAACCACTGAGCCACTGGATCTTCAGGGGAACAGAGGTTTTCTCACACTTTTCAGTCTGTCCTCTTGATGTTGGACTTTAAAAGTGTGCACGATTTGAACCAACAACCTGAAGCTTCCCAAGCAGTCTTCTAACAGCCTGAGCTACCTGGACTGACTCTCTTTTGTTGGTTTTTTTTTGAGGTTTTCACTCTTTATTTGGGATTTCTGAACTTAAAAGGAGCAACCTGGTATTGTACTCACAACCTCTGACTGAGAGGGAAGATGTCCTAACCACTGAGCCACTGGATCTTCAGGGGAACAGAGGTTTTCTCACACTTTTCAGTCTGTCCTCTTGATGTTGGACTTTAAAAGTGTGCACGATTTGAACCAACAACCTGAAGCTTCCCAAGCAGTCTTCTAACAGCCTGAGCTACCTGGACTGACTCTCTTTTGTTGGTTTTTTTTTGAGGTTTTCACTCTTTATTTGGGATTTCTGAACTTAAAAGGAGCAACCTGGTATTGTACTCACAACCTCTGACTGAGAGGGAAGATGTCCTAACCACTGAGCCACTGGATCTTCAGGGGAACAGAGGTTTTCTCACACTTTTCAGTCTGTCCTCTTGATGTTGGACTTTAAAAGTGTGCACAATTTGAACCAACAACCTGAAGCTTCCCAAGCAGTCTTCTAACAGCCTGAGCTACCTGGACTGACTCTCTTACTCACTTTTTTAAGAGGTTTTTACTCTTTATTTGGGCTTTCTGACTTTAAAAGTAGAAACCTGGGATTGAACTCACAACCTCTGAGCCAGTGAGATGATGTCTTACCCACTGAGCCATTGGATCTTCATTGAGGTCTGTTGTTTTCTCACAGTTTTCATTCTGTCCTACACATTGCTTTAGTTGTGTCAATAACATTAGTCCTCAGCCTGGAAGTGAACCAAACAGACTGTGTTTCAGTAAGCGTTGGAGCTCATCCTGCTGAGCTGTACTTCTCCACAAGCTACTGAGTGCTGGATCTCTTATTTGTGTTTCCTGTGAGAAGATCAACAGTAAAGAAGTTGATGAGTACCTGAAGGAGGATTTGAACCAGGACTTGTTAGTGTAGATAGTTTCTAACTCTTATCCTGCTGAGCTGTATGCAGCTACAGGTAGCTCTGTGCTCGTTCTCCTATTTGTGCTTTTATCTGAGACGCAGCTGAACAGTAAAGAATGAGATGAGCATGTGATGTCACTGGATCTTCACTGGGTTTTCTCACACTTTTCACTCTGTCCTCTTGATGTTAGACTGCAAAAGTGTCCCAGGATCAAAGCCACTACTTCTACATTTGCAGCGCAGTCTTCTAATCTCTTTTATTGTCTACAGATTCTCTTTAACTCCTCTGATGAACTTCCTCTTATGTATTTTAAAATATATTAAGTTGTTGTTAGTATCACACAGAGTTTATCATCGTGTCTGATTGGCTCATCATCTGTGAGCTTACATGTGATTAATCACATGAACATTTAGAGTTGAAGGTTTATATCAACACTTTGACTCATCTCATACATCTGACTTATTATTGTACTGGACTATTTACTGCTAAATCGGCTCTTAAGGCTGTTTTTACATACAACTCATAGTAAAGTGCTTCAAACAGGCCCAGCTGGATCTAACAGGTGTGTTAACGAGAGCAATCAGAGACAACATGGAGGTGTTTTTGTCTCTTCGGCACACCCAGATTCAGGGTAAGAAATGTTTCAAACTTTTAAGTGAAGACAAATCTTTGTGTTTCTTCTCAGAAAGTTGGTTTAATAAGTTCCCCACATACACAGTTAATAGTAATTAAAAGTACAAGAGTTAAGTGATTGTTTTATGAAGGTTAATGTCTCAATATTTACAAAGACTGACTGAAGAAAAGGATAAATCAAATTGTTTAGATTGAAAACGGTTGCTGAGAAACTAGCTTTAATGAAACATGTCAACACCAGAGAGCATCTAAAACTTAATATTTTACATATATTATATACTTAAACCTAAACATCACTTTTCTTATTTTCAGTCAAGTTTTGATTATTATAAACTAGTCTTTGTTTGTTAATCTCACTTTAAATCACCATAATTACATCTGGGAACCGTGTTAAACCATCTTTCCTGGAAGAAATACAAACATTCAGCTTCACTCTCACCCTCAATCTCACACAACAGGAGCACCAGCTGTGCTGCACCTCCCTTTATTAATGAAGCACCTCCCACCAACACGCCTGCTCCTCCAGCTCATCTCCTGGAGCCCACACCCTACATTAAAACCACACTTTAACAACATTACTGAAGATATTGATTGTAGAGAACGTGGCAGACAGATAAATATGTAACATCTGCAGCTCCAAAGAAAGACAAAGAGTAACATTTAAACATTAGCAGGTGGATTGTGTCACTTGTGTTTCACTGTCATTGTTCCTTTCCTGTGGCACTTTAGTAAAGCAACATTACAGATGAAATAAGATCAATGACCCCAAGTGGAGATTGAACCAATAACCTCACACTCAGGTACACTCATGTAATGTTTTAAATCAATTTATTTTAAAAAACAATTTATTAAACAACGTGACTTCCTGTCAATTGCGGAGGCAGAGGTCAAGATGTCCGTCATTTGTCGCTATAGTACTGCTCATTTAGGCAAAACAAACCAAAAAGAACCTCTTACTTTACCTATATTTATATAAATAATGAATAATTATGAATTATTCATATCTATCTATTAATTGATTCATCATCACACTGACAGCTTCACAGGGTCAAAAATCCCCCAAATTCAAGCTTTTTAATTAACATTAAGTTCTTAAATAGAATATAATAAAGTTGATCCTTGTTCCTTTCCTGTGGCACTTTAGTAAAGCAACATTACAGATCTACTAAGATCAATGACCCCAAGTGGGGATTGAACCAATAACTTTACACTCAGGTAATTAATGGCCACCACTTATATGACAGAGCTATCCTGCAGGCTGACTTCTGAAAGGTTTATGTTATACAAATCTTCTTCTTTCACCTTTTATACTTAGTAATATATCGTAAGTAATATGGATGAAAATGATGTAGTTGTCATAGGGGAGATTCCCGGTTGTTTTTGACAGTGACCCCGTGGAGTAGTGGGTTAGTTCGCTGCCATAAGCTGTCATGGATTGAACATCGGCTGGTTCGACTCCGCTCGTGGACAGGATCTGGATCATCGGAAGACACATTGTTCAGTGGGTGAGTATATTCTAATCTGATTATCACAATTATGGAATTGGTGGTTGTACTGGGGAGAGGTGGAGGTAGGAGTACCAGGGAGGGGGAGGCAGGTAAGAAGATGGGGAGGGGAGGCAGGAGGGGACGGTTGAGACAGGAAAGGTTTTTTTTTTTTTTTTTGCCTATCTATCTAGCTTGTACTTTGTACTTTGTACTTTGTACTTTCTACAAAAAAAAAAAAAGTCAAAATTGTCATAACCCCTCAATTTCACCTCTCAGAAACATCGGGGACCAACAGCCCCTCACACACCCTTTCCTACACTCCTCTCCTGTTCCTAGCTCTGACCTGGCTTCGAACCTATCGTTACTTCACTATCGCCTTATGATCTCGGACAAACCCACTACACTACAGAGCCTGTCTACATAGAGACCTTTTCTCCGGGCGCATTTATCCTCTCACTTTTGGATGTTGGACTTTAAAAGTGTCCAAGATTTGAACCAACAACCTGAAGCATCCCAAGCAGTCTTCTAACAGCCTGAGCTACCTGGACTGACACACTTTTGTTAGTTTTTTTTTTTTAGACCTTTCCAGTATTTATTTGGGCTTTCTGACTTTAAAAGGAGCAATCTGGAATTGAACTCACAACCTCTGACTGACTGAGAGAGAATGTCTTAACCACTGAGCCACTGGATCTTCACTGGGTACAGAGGTTTTCTCACACTCTTCACTCTGTCCTCTTGATGTTAGACTGCTAAAAGTGTCCCAGGATCAAAGCCACAACTTCTACATTTGCAGCGCAGTCTTCTAATCTTTTTTATTGTCTACAGATTCTCTTTAACTCCTCGGATGAACTTCCTCTTATGTATTTTAAAATATATTAGGTTGTTGTTAGTATCACACAGAGTTTATCATCGTGTCTGATTGGCTCATCATCTGTGAGCTTACATGTGATTAATCACATGAACATTTAGAGTCGAAGGTTTATATCAACACTTTGACTCATCTCATACATCTGACTTATTATTTCACTGGACTTTTTAACCCTAAGTTAAAAGTTTTTACATACAGCTCATAGTAAAGTGCTTCAAACAGGCCCAGCTGGATATAACAGGTGTGTTAACGAGAGCAATCAGAGACAACATGGAGGTCTCTTTGTCTCTTCGGCACACCCAGATTCAGGGTAAGAAATGTTTCAAACTTTTAAATGAAGACAAATCTTTGTGTTTCTTCTCAGAAAGTTGGTTTAATAAGTTCCCCACATACACAGTTAATGGTAATTAAAAGTACAAGAGTTAAGTGATTGTTTTATGAAGGTTAATGTCTCAATATTTACAAAGACTGTGACTGAAGAAAAGGATAAATCAAATTGTTTAGATTGAAAACAGTTGCTGCGAAACTTTAGCTTTAATGAAACATGTCAACACCAGAGAGCATCTAAAACTTAATATTTTACATATATTATATACTTAAATCTAAACATCACTTTTTTTCTTATTTTCAGTCAAGTTCTGATTCTTATAAACTAGTCTTTGTTTGTTAATCTCACTTTAAATCACCATAATTACATCTGGGAACTGTGTTAAACCATCTTTCCTGGAAGAAATACAAACATTCAGCTTCACTCTCACCCTCACTCTCACACAACAGCAGCAGCACCACCAGCTGGGGTGGTGCTGCTGCTGTTGTGTGAGAGTGAGGTTGAGAGTGAAGCTGAATGTCAGGTGACCTAAAGTCACCTGACATTCAGGTCACATGACTGCCACCATTGAGTAAAGCAGCTGTTTGGACTGTTCACAGTAAGTTTGCTTTCTTTCATACATATTTTACTTTTATCTACAGTAACTTTACACTTTGTTTCTTGCTCTTTGATGTTTGTGGTTCATCTTTTTATTTATTTATCACAAACTTTGGAGAACATTAGAAATAATGTCTAACAACGTTAGAAATATTGAGCTCTAAAGTATCAACATGTCATTCAGTGTAACTGTCTAATGACAACAATGGTTTTACAATGTAGATTATATTTTAATACATTTCTTGTTGTGCTTAATGTGAAATATTAATATCACTAAAGAGAACTAATAGATACCTGAATCTCTTTAAATGTTGTTTTATTGGCGTTGAATTGTTAATGATTCAGTCAGTGAATGAAAGTAAATCCTCCTCTGAGCATCATGCTGCTGCTTCATGTCGCCATCTAGTGGATTGATGGTGGAACTGCAGCAACTTTCTCTGACTCAGTTTTATTACATTATCTCTCAAGTTATAGCCAAAAAATCATGTTTGCGTGCAAAACTCAGCTTTAAAAAAATATTTTTTATGACAGTTAATTATAACAGAAGACCTGCAACATCTGCTAGGCTTTCAGTATTATGCATAATAAACAATATATTATATTAATCCAAATAGTGGATCTGTTACAGGAAATCCACTTCATTTTTAAAGGCTATTTGTGAGTTATAGGCCAGATTTACTCTTGTTAAACTAATTGCTTAAGGCCCCTTGTAGGTGTAGAAATTGTTGCAAAAAGAATTTAACAGCATCTAAAAATAGAAAAATCCTTAAACAGCACTTTTCTATTTAGTTGGAATGAATAAAAACAAGTCAAAATTAATAACATAACTTACTTGTACATACACCCTTTTGCTGCTCCCCAGAGAAGTTTCATCCAATGCTGGAGATGTGAAAAAAAGGGGTAAAATAACTGTCAGTGGTTAATATGATCTTAAGCTTCAGACTCATCAGTGTTATTAGTTATTCTTTAAATATTATTCAAGCTTCTGAATATTGTATTATGTAGTGAAGGCAAGGTTTTAGTCTGTAATCTACGATGTTTATATTAGTGAGAGCTGCAAAACCACCAGAAAATCTTCCCAGGTAAAAGAAAATCCAAGTTTTTGTTTTTATGCAAATGTATTACAGCATATAAACAAACACAATAAGTTGTTGATGCCTGTCTAACTCTACAGGATCCTTTCCCATAGCACACCTCCTTCCTTGCTCCTCCTTCAGCATCATCAGTGTAACAACCAGCACCTCCTCAACCTGTGGCAGCACCTCCTGCTGTTGTGAGTAAGTTGGTAAAAATGAAAGTTTAACTTGAAACATTGTTAATATAATTTTCTGTTTCTATTGAGCTGTAGATCTCTGCTGCTGCTGCTGCTGCTGCTGTTGCCGAAGACGATCATCAGGACCACAGGTAGGTATCTGCAGCTGTATTCAAGGCCCCTCCCCTCACAGCTGAAGGTTGTCACGCAGCTTCAATTGAATTCAAATAAAGTTTGAATTGAATTGAAGCTGCGTGACAACCTTCAGCTGTGGGGGGAGGGGCAGGCAGGGGGGAGAGAGGAGGAGGTAAAAGGGGAGGCTTTTTATTATTTTTATTTAAATTTTTTTTTTAATAGAAAAAATGGTTCCATAACCCCTTACTTCCACCTCTCGGAAACTCCGGGGGTCAGTGCCCCCAGGTTGTCCCTCCCTGTCTTGCCCTGCCCTCCTACCTCTACACAAACCACTTTAGACAATCCATGTGCTGCCAACGGGCGGATTCGAACCAGCCGTTGCAGCACTCACACCTTATGATCACAGACAAACCCACTACACCACTGAGCCTGTCTACATAGAGACCTTTTCTCCGGGCGCATTTATCCTTCACTTTTGGATGTTGGACTTTAAAAGTGTGCACGATTTGAACCAACAACCTGAAGCTTCCCAAGCAGTCTTCTAACAGCCTGAGCTACCTGGACTGACTCTCTTACTCACTTTTTTAAGAAGTTTTTACTCTTTATTTGGGCTTTCTGACTTTAAAAGTAGCAACCTGGTTTTGAACTCACAATCTCTGACTGACTGAGAGAGAATGTCTTACCCACTGAGCCACTGGATCTTCACTGGGAACAAAGGTTTTCTCACACTTTTCACTCTGTCCGCTTGATGTTGGACTTTAAAACTGTGCACGATTTGAACCAACAACCTGAAGCTTCCCAAGCAGTCTTCTAACAGCCTGAGCTACCTGGACTGACACACTTTTGTTGTTTTTTTTTTAGACCTTTCCAGTCTTTATTTGGGCTTTCTGACTTTAAAAGTAGAGACCTGGGATTGAACTCACAAACTCTGACTGACTGAGAGGGAAGATGTCTTAACCACTGAGCCACTGGATCCTCACTGGGAACAGAGGTTTTCTCACACTTTTCACTTTGTCCTTTTGATGTTGGACTTTAAAACTGTGCAAGAATCAAACCAACAACCTGAAGCATCCCAAGCACTGTCCTAACATCCTGAGCTACCTGCACTGACAGGCTGATGTTAGTTTTTTTTTTTTAGAGCTTTTCAGTCTTTATTTGGGCTTTCTGACTTTAAAAGACCTGGGATTGAACTCACTCCTCTTGATGTTAGACTGCTAAAAGTGTCCCAGGATCAAAGCCACAACTTCTACATTTGCAGCGCAGTCTTCTAATCTTTTTTATTGTCTACAGATTCTCTTTAACTCCTCGGATGAACTTCCTCTTATGTATTTTAAAATATATTAGGTTGTTGTTAGTATCACACAGAGTTTATCATCGTGTCTGATTGGCTCATCATCTGTGAGCTTACATGTGATTAATCACATGAACATTTAGAGTTGAAGGTTTATATCAACACTTTGACTCATCTCATACATCTGACTTATTATTTCACTGGACTTTTTAACCCTAAGTTAAAAGTTTTTACATACAGCTCATAGTAATAGTAGTGCTTCAAACAGGCCCAGCTGGATCTAACAGGTGTGTTAACGAGAGCAATCAGAGACAACATGGAGGTCTCTTTGTCTCTTCGGCACACCCAGATTCAGGGTAAGAAATGTTTCAAACTTTTAAATGAAGACAAATCTTTGTGTTTCTTCTCAGGAAGTTGGTTTAATAAGTTCCCCACATACACAGTTAATGGTAATTAAAAGTACAAGAGTTAAGTGATTGTTTTATGAAGGTTAATGTCTCAATATTTACAAAGACTGTGACTGAAGAAAATGATAAATCAAACTGTCTAGATTGAAAACAGTTGCTGAGAAACTTTAGCTTTAATGAAACATGTCAACACCAGAGAGCATCTAAAACTTAATATTTTACATATATTATATACTTAAACCTAAACATCACTTTTCTTATTTTCAGTCAAGTTCTGATTATTATAAACTAGTCTTTGTTTGTTAATCTCACTTTAAATCACCATAATTACACCTGGGAACCGTGTTAAACCATCTTTCCTGGAAGAAATACAAACATTCAGCTTCACTCTCACCCTCAATCTCACACAACAGGAGCACCAGCTGTGCTGCACCTCCCTTTATTAATGAAGCACCTCCCACCAACACGCCTGCTCCTCCAGCTCATCTCCTGGATCCCACACCCTACATTAAAACCACACTTTAACAACATTACCGAAGATATTGATTGTAGAGAACGTGGCAGACAGATAAATATATAACATCTGCAGCTCCAAAGAAAGACAAAGAGTAACATTTAAACATTAGCAGGTGGATTGTGTCACTTGTGTTTCACTGTCATTGTTCCTTTCCTGTGGCACTTTAGTAAAGCAACATTACAGATGAAATAAGATCAATGACCCCAAGTGGAGATTGAACCAATAACCTCACACTCAGGTACACTCATGTAATGTTTTAAATCAATTTATTTTAAAAAACAATTTATTAAACAACGTGACTTCCTGTCAATTGCGGAGGCAGAGGTCAAGATGTCCGTCATTTGTCGCTATAGTACTGCTCATTTAGGCAAAACATACCAAAAAGAACCTCTTAATTTACCTATATTTATATAAATAATGAATAATTATGAATTATTCATATCTATCTATTAATTGATTCATCATCACACTGACAGCTTCACAGGGTCAAAAATCCCCCAAATTCAAGCTTTTTAATTAACATTAAGTTCTTAAATAGAATATAATAAAGTTGATCCTTGTTCCTATCCTGTGGCACTTTAGTAAAGCAACATTACAGATCTACTAAGATCAATGACCCCAAGTGGGGATTGAACCAATAACTTTACACTCAGGTAATTAATGCCCACCACTTATATGACAGAGCTATCCTGCAGGCTGACTTCTGAAATGTTTATGTTATACAAATCTTCTTCTTTCACCTTTTATACTTAGTAATATATCGTAAGTAATATGGATGAAAATGATGTAGTTGTCATAGGGGAGATTCCCGGTTGTTTTTGACAGTGACCCCGTGGAGTAGTGGGTTAGTTCGCTGCCATAAGCCATCATGGATTGAACATCGTCTGGTTCGACTCCGCCCGGGGACAGGATCTGGATCATCGGAAGACACGTTCTTCAGTGGGTGAGTATATTCTAATCTGATTATCACAATTATGGAATTGGTGGTTGTACTGGGGAGAGGTGGAGGTAGGAGTACCAGGGAGGGGGAGGCAGGTAAGAAGATGGGGAGGGGAGGCAGGAGGGGACGGTTGAGACAGGAAAGGTTTTTTTTTTTTTTTTTTGCCTATCTATCTAGCTTGTACTTTGTACTTTGTACTTTGTACTTTCTACAAAAAAAAAAGTCAAAATTGTCATAACCCCTCAATTTCACCTCTCAGAAACATCGGGGACCAACAGCCCCTCACACACCCTTTCCTACACTCCTCTCCTGTTCCTAGCTCTGACCTGGCTTCGAACCTATCGTTACTTCACTATCGCCTTATGATCTCGGACAAACCCACTACACTACAGAGCCTGTCTACATAGAGACCTTTTCTCCGGGCGCATTTATCCTCTCACTTTTGGATGTTGGACTTTAAAAGTGTCCAAGATTTGAACCAACAACCTGAAGCATCCCAAGCAGTCTTCTAACAGCCTGAGCTACCTGGACTGACACACTTCTGTTAGTTTTTTTTTTTAGACCTTTCCAGTATTTATTTGGGCTTTCTGACTTTAAAAGGAGCAATCTGGAATTGAACTCACAACCTCTGACTGACTGAGAGAGAATGTCTTAACCACTGAGCCACTGGATCTTCACTGGGTACAGAGGTTTTCTCACACTCTTCACTCTGTCCTCTTGATGTTAGACTGCTAAAAGTGTCCCAGGATCAAAGCCACAACTTCTACATTTGCAGCGCAGTCTTCTAATCTTTTTTATTGTCTACAGATTCTCTTTAACTCCTCGGATGAACTTCCTCTTATGTATTTTAAAATATATTAGGTTGTTGTTAGTATCACACAGAGTTTATCATCGTGTCTGATTGGCTCATCATCTGTGAGCTTACATGTGATTAATCACATGAACATTTAGAGTTGAAGGTTTATATCAACACTTTGACTCATCTCATACATCTGACTTATTATTTCACTGGACTTTTTAACCCTAAGTCGGCTCTTGAGGCTGTTTTTACATACAGCTCATAGTAACGTGCTTCAAACAGGCCCAGCTGGATCTAACAGGTGTGTTAACGAGAGCAATCAGAGACAACATGGAGGTCTCTTTGTCTCTTCGGCACACCCAGATTCAGGGTAAGAAATGTTTCAAACTTTTAAATGAAGACAAATCTTTGTGTTTCTTCTCAGAAAGTTGGTTTAATAAGTTCCCCACATACACAGTTAATGGTAATTAAAAGTACAAGAGTTAAGTGATTGTTTTATGAAGGTTAATGTCTCAATATTTACAAAGACTGTGACTGAAGAAAAGGATAAATCAAACTGTCTAGATTGAAAAGAGTTGCTGGGAAACTTTAGCTTTAATGAAACATGTCAACACCAGAGAGCATCTAAAACTTAATATTTTACATATATTATATACTTAAACCTAAACATCGCTTTTCTTATTTTCAGTCAAGTTTTGATTATTATAAACTAGTCTTTGTTTGTTAATCTCACTTTAAATCACCATAATTACATCTGGGAACCGTGTTAAACCATCTTTCCTGGAAGAAATACAAACATTCAGCTTCACTCTCACCCTCAATCTCACACAACAGGAGCACCAGCTGTGCTGCACCTCCCTTTATTAATGAAGCCCCTCCCACCAACACGTCTGCTCCTCCAGCTCATCTCCTGGAGCCCACACCCTACATTAAAACCACACTTTAACAACATTACCGAAGATATTGATTGTAGAGAACGTGGCAGACAGATAAATATATAACATCTGCAGCTCCAAAGAAAGACAAAGAGTAACATTTAAACATTAGCAGGTGGATTGTGTCACTTGTGTTTCACTGTCATTGTTCCTTTCCTGTGGCACTTTAGTAAAGCAACATTACAGATGAAATAAGATCAATGACCCCAAATGGAGATTGAACCAATAACCTCACACTCAGGTACACTCATGTAATGTTTTAAATCAATTTATTTTAAAAAACAATTTATTAAACAACGTGACTTCCTGTCAATTGCGGAGGCAGAGGTCAAGATGTCCGTCATTTGTCGCTATAGTACTGCTCATTTAGGCAAAACATACCAAAAAGAACCTCTTAATTTACCTATATTTATATAAATAATGAATAATTATGAATTATTCATATCTATCTATTAATTGATTCATCATCACACTGACAGCTTCACAGGGTCAAAAATCCCCCAAATTCAAGCTTTTTAATTAACATTAAGTTCTTAAATAGAATATAATAAAGTTGATCCTTGTTCCTATCCTGTGGCACTTTAGTAAAGCAACATTACAGATCTACTAAGATCAATGACCCCAAGTGGGGATTGAACCAATAACTTTACACTCAGGTAATTAATGCCCACCACTTATATGACAGAGCTATCCTGCAGGCTGACTTCTGAAATGTTTATGTTATACAAATCTTCTTCTTTCACCTTTTATACTTAGTAATATATCATAAGTGATATGGATGAAAATGATGTAGTTGTCATAGGGGAGATTCCCGGTTGTTTTTGACAGTGACCCCGTGGAGTAGTGGGTTAGTTGGCTGCCATAAGCCGTCATGGATTGAACATCGTCTGGTTCGACTCCGCCCGTGGACAGGATCTGGATCATCGGAAGACACGTTCTTCAGTGGGTGAGTATATTCTAATCTGATTATCACAATTATGGAATTGGTGGTTGTACTGGGGAGAGGTGGAGGTAGGAGTACCAGGGAGGGGGAGGCAGGTAAGAAGATGGGGAGGGGAGGCAGGAGGGGACGGTTGAGACAGGAAAGGTTTTTTTTTTTTTTTTTTGCCTATCTATCTAGCTTGTACTTTGTACTTTGTACTTTCTACAAAAAAAAAAAAGTCAAAATTGTCATAACCCCTCAATTTCACCTCTCAGAAACATCGGGGACCAACAGCCCCTCACACACCCTTTCCTACACTCCTCTCCTGTTCCTAGCTCTGACCTGGCTTCGAACCTATCGTTACTTCACTATCGCCTTATGATCTCGGACAAACCCACTACACTACAGAGCCTGTCTACATAGAGACCTTTTCTCCGGGCGCATTTATCCTCTCACTTTTGGATGTTGGACTTTAAAAGTGTCCAAGATTTGAACCAACAACCTGAAGCATCCCAAGCAGTCTTCTAACAGCCTGAGCTACCTGGACTGACACACTTTTGTTAGTTTTTTTTTTTAGACCTTTCCAGTATTTATTTGGGCTTTCTGACTTTAAAAGGAGCAATCTGGAATTGAACTCACAACCTCTGACTGACTGAGAGAGAATGTCTTAACCACTGAGCCACTGGATCTTCACTGGGTACAGAGGTTTTCTCACACTCTTCACTCTGTCCTCTTGATGTTAGACTGCTAAAAGTGTCCCAGGATCAAAGCCACAACTTCTACATTTGCAGCGCAGTCTTCTAATCTTT